>NW_007731345.1:5957-9221 GCF_000696425.1 Galeopterus variegatus | reverse complement strand
ACATTTCCAAAAAAACCAAAGCCTGAGTATGAATCCTAAAATTACTTTGTGCTATTTAACATTAAATTGCATATAGTATGTTATACATTCATTGCTCTATGGACTTTATAATAGGAAGCTCAAGAATAAGTTCTGACCTACGTCCACATCTTACATCCACAATAAATGTTATTTTTTTCCTTTCTTTTGTATTTTCTACTCTCCTACTTTGAGCAGCACTAATTAACCATGAACACCTGATCATTTTTTCTCCCCAAAAAACAAAATTTACTTCCACTTCACAGAGTTTCTGAAGGAAACAATACTCTCTTAGATCATTTAAGACTACACTCAAAGCCAATGTTGCACATATATATGTGTGTATATATGTATAATTTGGAGGTTCTTCTGTCTATATACAAAATAAATATTACATGTTTTATCAGAAAGCTGGGGTATCTATGGTATTCTCAAAGCTGCCAGTCTGCAATTCATCAACAGAAGGGCAAAAGCTCATATACGAAGTTTTAGCCTTGATCATTTCAGAGTTTATAGTCAGCTGGTTTTATTAAACATATATATGTAATACTGACATTTTTCATGTGCATAAATTCTATTTTCTGATAAGTATGAGGGCACGTGTAGTTCACCCTTCAGCATGTAAGAGATAGGGATGCCAGACAAGAATTTTTAGACATGGTGTCATCTTATTGAGAGGTCCTTTCTTCTCTGATAGATGGCTTTGAAAGTAGCCATAGAGTCTTCCCCTTTCCTCATCTCTCCCACCTCGCAGAGTTTGTCAGAGCACCTTTATAACCTGCCTGAAGAGAATTACAATCTGCAGTGTGACTTCGCCAGCCATTAATCTTCCTCCCATTTTAGGGGTCTGAAAGAAGAAATCCCCAGACTATGTTTTCCCCTGGCCTCTGAGTCATCCTGTTAGCTTCGTTAGTCACAGATGAAAGAGCAGTCTTGTGCCTGCATTGCTGGTCTCTGGGGGCAGAGCCAGCCATGCAACTCATTTCCTCAGATTTTTCCATGAAGGATTCATGCTTGTCACCTACCAGCAGAAAATCAACCCTATCAACTCCAGTTAAGGTGTCACTATACCAGAAGACATTTTCAAAGCCAGGACACAGGTCTGAAAATAAGAAAATGACACATGCAATTGAAATCTTAAATATATTATCATTTAGGGTTTGGGGAAAGAATTATTTTAAGTGCTTTCATAAAATAACATTTTCTGCCTGCAGCAGCATTTTATAACCAGTTGCAATATCTAACTCTTTAAATGCATGGCTACCCTCAGAAGTCATGAATAAGCCAATTCTGATTCCTGGGTACATAAATTGTCCAGGATGTCTCTCTTCCAAGTACCAAATTACATGTCGATATTCTGCCCAGAGAAGAGCCCTGAGAGAATCTTATACTTTGTATTATTCCCTGAAATACCCCACTCTGGTAGGTATTCTCAACCTATGTAGTGTGTAAATTACACCACTTAAAAGTATCTTAAATGTCTGTCACCAAGTCCAATAATCAAATTTACTGATATGTCCATACATGTTCACTGATATGTCCACACATTTCTTTTTTCACCAAGAAATATAAATTAAAACTCAGGAAACATTTTTACCTCATGGGTCACTGATCTCTAAGTGGTCCCTTCAACATTCATCAAACACCTCCTGAAAACAGAGCCTTTGTTCCAGGTTCCTGCTAGAAGAGCTCTGGGGCAGATGCACTCCCTAGAGTGGCCCAGTGCTCACAAGTGCAACTGTAGTGACCCCAGGAAGAGAAACAGTCCATTCTGGGAATCCTAGTGGTGTCACTAGAAAATCATACTGGTAACTTATTAACATGATTTAAATGTTACACACTTCAAAAATTTCGTGGAAAAATACAACTAAAAGATATATGAATGTTTCCATAAACTTTTTGAAGACCCCTTGTATTTTTATTCAGAATGAACTTAAACCAGTGCTTCTCAAACTACTTATGGTTAAGGCTACTTTTTATTTTTTTTAAATGCTCTGTCCACTTTAAGCTTTTGTAAAATACAATAGAAATGAGCTCCTAAAAAAATTAGAGTAAAAAAAAAATCCCAAAGTACAATACTATTATTATTATTATTATTATTATATTCTGTTAAATTGCTATAAAAAGTTCCTAAATGCTTATTCTCAATTTCCATGTGTAGTGGAGTGAATTGTGTTCCCCCAAAACTCATTGAAACTTAAACTGTGTCCCCGAAGTTTCATGTGTTAGAAACTTAGCCCCCACTGTCACTGTTAAGAGGGTGGGAAATCCTATTATGGTAATTGAAAGGTGGAGCCTTGAAGAGGTGATTGGATTGTAAAACCATGCAATGGTGAATGGTTTAAAAATGGTGCCCAGGGGTGTGGTTCTGAGAGCTTTAAAAGAAGAGGAGAGTCTGTCTTGCTCTCTCTGCTTCCACAGTCATGCAATGTGAGACCCCTAGGTCATTGTCGCTACCCCCAGATGGACTTTGGACTTCTCAGCCTCAGAAACTGTAAGCAATAAATTTCATTTTCTTTATAAATTACTCAGTTCCGAGTATTTTGTTATAAGCAACAAAAATGGACTAATACACCATGTTTATCTCATCACAGACTGATAACATATAGTTCATCATCAACAGGCGCTGGTCTATAGATTAGACTTTAAGCAGCACTGATCTAAATTATTGCCTTTTGTACTTTATATGTCCTTATGTATGTGCTTTAAGTGTGTAACTTTATACATCGTAATCAAAATGAGATGCAAACCTTTTCAGGAAAATCTTCCCTCAGAGGAGGAAAGATCCCTTGCTAATATAGTGGTAAATATCCCCCAACCCTGAGCTCATCTTTTCCTTTCTAGGGATGGAATATTATTGTGGGATAAACACAGGTTTTGTATTCAGACCTGGGTTTGAATCTGTATCTGACATTTACTAGCTGTGTGACCTTTGGCAAGTTACTTGACCACTGAGCTTTTTTTTCTAATCTGGAAAATACAGTGGTTATAATGACTTCCTCTGAAGATCGTTATGGAAATTAAATGCAACAATGCATAAAGTATCTGGAATGAAATAAATATGCAATAAATGGAATGACCATATCATTACTATCAATGGTAGCTCAGTAAACTGGGAGGGAGCTCCTTTGAGGCAGGTTGTGGGAAAAAAAACACACACCTTTTTCTTTATATATGACCCAGCTCCTAGCTCAGTACCCAAAAATAAATGCTTGTGGGTATAAAAAGAAAGGAAAGGGAAGGGAG
>NW_007731345.1:4833-5466 GCF_000696425.1 Galeopterus variegatus | reverse complement strand
CCTAGCTCAGTACCCAAAAATAAATGCTTGTGGGTATAAAAAGAAAGGAAAGGGAAGGGAGGGGAGTACAACAGTAGGAAGGAAGAGAAGGAAAAAGGAAGCAAAAAAAGAAGGCAATACCAGTAAAGCGAAGCTTTTATTTTCCCTTTAATGAGTTTCAGAAAGTGCTTCATTATAACTTGCAGAAATTAGAATGTGTAAAGCTACTAATCCTGTTTGTGACGCCAATTGTAAAGCTACTTGACTACGCCAGTTGTCGGGCTCTTTTACCTGCCGGTAATCCTGCCATGACTGGGCCAATTGTGGTGCTAGGGCTGGGTCTGGAGCTCCCAGACCCCGCAAGCCCATTCACAGACTGGGTCACAAACCCTTCACATGCCAGGCTGGGTCACCAGACCACACACACGCCAGGCTGGGTCACCAGACCCTCCACACACAGGTCTCTGAGCAAGGTAACCAGCAAACAGGTCCTTGGAAGCCTGTAGGTTGGAAAGCATGGACGCCTGGGTGGCGGCAGTGGCTGCCCAAAGCACTAAACTCCAGCCAAGGCGGTGGCGCCGCCCAGTTGCACCAACTCCACCCACACACGACCTATTCACAGCAAATGCTCGGCAAGATTCTGAACATCTGAGG
>NW_007731345.1:0-596 GCF_000696425.1 Galeopterus variegatus | reverse complement strand
CACCCCCTATCAAACTTTTCTTTATTGTTTGTTTGGTGGTTGGCTGGTATGGGGATCTGAACCCTTGACCTTGGTGTTGCAAACTTTTCTTTGGATTCTCATTTATATTAAGGTTTAAATATCTCATAACAGGGCTGGCTGGTTAGCTTAGTTGGATAGAGAGTGGTGTCAATAACCCCAAGGTTCAGGGTTCAATCCCTGTACCAGCTAGCTGCCAAACAAACAAACAAACAACAACCAAATAACTGATAACAACCTAAAGCAATGAATCTCAACCCAGGGTGCACACCAGAATCACACAGGGAGTAAAGATCCACGTGGTCTGGTCTACTGCCAGACTTAATGAATCAGAGTAACTGGAAATGGGAACCAGAAATTTTAATTTTTCAAAAGCTCATGTGCATTCCTGGTTAAGGACTACTGACCTTCCATTGGAATCTGCATTTTAATAGGCTCAAAACCTGCAACTAAAGCCACTATGATCAACTGAAGAATTTTAAGTAGCTATGGGAGAGAACTGCAGAATACTGAGAATTCCTAGGACGCAATGGGTGAAGGGCTTTGGCTCCAAATTCCTTGCCAGTAACAATTACATT
>NW_007731344.1:149860-163070 GCF_000696425.1 Galeopterus variegatus | reverse complement strand
GGACACGGAAAAGGACAAAAAAAAAAAAAAAAAAAAAAAAAAAGAAAGAAGGTAATGGTAAATTCTTCCATTCACTAGGGGAGAGGGCACTGAAGGCACTGACCAAAGACCCCGCTTCAGCCTGAGCAGTCATTTATTCTGTCATCTACTGAAGGGCTGGCAACTAGCAGCTTGCAGGCAAGTCCCCTCCTGAGGTCGTCCTCAGCTGAAGACACCTTCCTCTTGCACTCATGCCTCCTCCCTGGGGCAGCCCACGTCCAATGACCAGTCCAGGCAGGGGGATAAAGTCCTTGCCACCTTGCTTTGGTTCCATACAACTCTGAAGATCCATCCCAGCTCCAGTGGGCCCATGCTGTTAGCCAGGCCTTTTTGTGACTTCAGCTTCTCTCTCTGCCTAATCCTGCTTCCTTCGAGAGCTCGCCCCGTTAGACCTCCTGCATGCCAGTCTCCATCGCAGAATTTGCTTCTCTGGTGACTCAACCTGTGATGCTGTTAAATCAAATTGTCACGTTTAGGCAGTCTCGTGGGCTGAATCGTGGTCCCCCCCAATTCCTATGTTGATGTCCTAACCCTCAGTACCTCAGAATGTGACTGTATTTGGAGACAAACCTTTAGAAAGGTAATTAAGTTAAAATGAGGTCATGAGGGTGGGCCTCAATCCAATATGATAGGTGTCCTTATAAGAAGAGGAAATTTGGACACAGACACACACAGGGATGACCCCGTGAGGACACAGGGAGAAGGTAGCACTGCAGGCCAAGAGAGAGGCCTGAGGAGAAAGCAGCCCTCACAACACCTGGATGTTCGACTCGCAGCCTCCAGAACTGTGAGAGAATAAGTTTCTGTGGTCGGAGCCCCCCGTGTGTGGTCGTCTGTTCTGGCAGCCCTCGCCCACGAACACAGGCAGATTCACAGCTACTTCTTCATCTCATCCCTGTTCTTTCATCTTTACACTCGAGGAACAGCTTAGAAATCTGAACAGGTTAAATTGCCTTTTAGGTGTAAATAAGTAGGGTGATAATTCTTACTAGGTAGAGTTTTCATTTTCCCTAAAATATGTCGAATTATCCTATTTTAAAATAGGTGATACAAGAATGTGTGAATTTTCCTCTTCATCGGATCTCTTTTTGGGACATTTACCACAAACCCATGACAGACGTAAATACGCAGGGCAGATCGCTGCTCTGAGGCTGCAGTGGACTTGCATTTCATGGGAAAACATGACAAATGTCTCGTATTCTGTCAGTCAACACTTTCTGGCCTTCTGTGAAGCAAGAGTTTGGTTTGGCTTTTATTTCTTTAGATAAACCATAACACACCATGCCCGACTGCCAGCTTCCTGCCCCGATGCACATGGGAAGAGCAAGAACACCAGAGAAAAAGATTTGTTCTTAAAAAGATTTTCTTAAAAGTTTAGTCTTTCAGTTTTTCTGAGCCAGCCTCTCTATCATCCCCAGCGGTGCATTGGTAAATGTTTAACCACCAGCTCCCTGAAAACAAAGTGGATCAAAACAACCCTGGGAAGACAATGCTGCAGGGTGCATTCTCTGCAACCCTCAGAGGGCCCTCCAGGTGTGACCGAGACCTCCCCACCTCCTCCTCCCAGTGCTATTTGCAGGCACCTCCGGGCTTGCTTTTACTTGCTGAGGGTTTTTGTAAGGGGCTTGCTTTTAAGAGTATTTGAGAGTTTACTGCGGGCTTCTTCAAAGGATTTTTCTGGCCATGACTTCATTGCTGCTGCTGGAACCAGAAAATCACAGCCTAAGGAAGCTCAGGAGAGCAACTAACTCCAGCCTCACCCAGATTCCCAAGGCCCATTCTCTCCCCAGGCTTTTCCCTACATGCTGCTTCTCCTGTCTCCCCTTTTGGTGATTTCTCTTAGCTGCACTGACTTTCCTTATGTGCTGTAGAACTCAGGGTTTCATTGGAAGCATCTATTGAACGCTTAATATGTGCCAGACATAGTGTGAGCAATTTACATATTTAATCCTCACAACAACTCCTTGAAGCAGGGGCTATCCTCATCCTTAGTGTATCGATGAAGAAACTGAGGCACAGAGAGGTTAAATAACTTGTTCAAGGTCCTACTACCTGTCAGTGGTGGGATGGGATTGAAATCAGGCAGCATGGCTTCAGGTCCATATTTTTAGCCAGGATGCTGCCCGAAAAAGAGCAGTAGGAATATGTCCTTAGGAAGCACTGATGACAAGGTATTAGTGCCGCTTTTTATTAGATGATAATGATAATTTCCAAATATTTACATTTTAGTCTAGTATGAAGTGATGTGTGCGTTTGTGTGTGTGTGCGTGTGTGTGAAATGTTGAGATGAAGTTCAATGATGGGGGAAAAATCACTCAGAAGTCATGAAATTAAGGATCTCAAAGGACCTTTCAACTCTAGAACAAATTGAAGATTTCAGGTGGGAATCATCTGGTTTTCAGTTTAGAACACCAAGAGCTGAGAATCAGCATGTACTGGAAATAACACAGTGCTAATGTTCATCGCCAGGACTCAAATGGAGTCAAACACTGGCTTGCTTAGGAGAATGCTTGTTATTTCTGTGTTTTTGTCTCAGTTTACTAAAACTGGCTGAGTAGGTATAAATAACAGAAGACCATTTTTGTTTCATTATTCATAAAAAAATGAATATTCATGTTGAATAGCTTGGGGAGTCAAAAATAAATGTAGTTTGTTCTAGTTTGGATTAGTAATTTGGTTTGGTTGAAGCGTCCAGTTCTGTGACAGGTTTTTGTCATAGAATTCTAGGACTAGGGGGGATTTTTTTAGAGGTCATTACTTTATATTAAAACCTCACAGTGATAGGACAATTGAACTTTTTAAAAATGGGAGGCGGAAAAGGAGGAATTGGTAAAGGGATATGGAAATCAACTACATTGTATATTGATAAATTAAAATGAAAAAAAAATGACTTCCATAGAAATCCTGGTCCAAACTGTTAAACAAACATTTGTTGTTATGTTTAATGTCTAACTTTTTTTCTGCATGTGAAATAAGACCCTCTTTGGATTGACATGGCTGTGCAGTTGATGTTTGTGTGCAGTTGATGGTTGGTTCTTTGTGAGATACACACAACAGATTATTGCTCGCAATGCACAAGGGAATGAACCTTTTTCTTTTGAGCACAAGTTTCTTTATGTGCATTTTTTCTTTTCATCCTCTAAGAAATCCTCCTATCACCATTTTATAAATGCAGAAACAGCTGTGAAAGGGACAAGTGATTGGCTAAAGGTCAACTACTATTAAGTATAAAAGCAATGACATAAAACTAGGTCTTCATGACCCCCAATGCCACCACACCATGCCATGAAGCCTGTCTCCCTTAGTAGTCAATTAACAGGTGCAATTACATATCATTTCTTCTACTTAATTCTCATAAAACCTTTAGAAAGCCTTGGCTAGATAGGAGAATTGACCACTTTAACCCTCCACCCAGAACAAGCCGGTTTTCTTGCAGAATTGCTGAATGGAAGTCGAACGGTTTGAAGGTGAGGCGTAGAGAAAGGAGACACCAAAGAACTGGCTAATCCCCAACCTGTGTGATCAGCTTCTGAACAGTTCAGCGAGTGTAACTTCCAGACTTGCTCAGGCACAAGTTATACTAAAGGCAATATTCTTATCCCAGAACCGCTTCCCCAGAGATTTCTGAATGGGAAAGGGTCCCCAGTGGGCATCAGTATATCCAAGTTAAAAATATTCACCTAAGACAGCAAAACCTGGCAGCCTAAAATTAACATTAACAAAATATATACTAGTTGCAGGCCTGTATGACAACGGAAGGCTATTTGTAGTATTGTTTCAGAGGAATTAGTCTGAGTCCGAACGGAGGAAAGGGAGTCACAACAGGTATGCTTTTTCTATCGCTACTCACCCTCGCCCACATTTTCTCCCAAGGAATGTTGGAGCTCTGGATCTTGAAAAAGACAATTCCAGTGTTTTTGTCCGCTGACCAGTTTCTTCCTCTTCATAACTCTGCTTAAGGAATGAGCGGTGTTCTCCTGCCGGTGTCTGACATTACGGAATTCACAGCGTGCTGAACCTGAAAACAGAAATTAGAAACGTAAAGGTGGGTAAACTCTGGAAGGGGTTGAGACACTTTTCATCTTTTAACGATTGCATCGCAGCATTTGGAAAAGCCAAACCCACGGTTTCATGAATGCAATCCACCATTCGTTCATTCATTCATCCGTGCAAGCAAAGAGAGCATTTACGGAGCTCTTGCTATGCATTAGCTCGAACTTCAAAGGTGCGTAAAATGTGGTCCTATCTTCAAGGAGCCCGCAGTCGAGCTGAGCAAACCAAAAAATACAGTACCATAAAATGTCTCAGGTACTCTGATCAAATAAGCATATGGGTCTGGTGACAGCAGAGGAGGGAGGTCAGCCTCAGGGGGAGGCTCGAGTGACGGGGTGATGTTTGCAGGTGTCTCTTATCAATGCTGGAGGTGAGGGTGATCCTTCATTGTCTACAACGTACAGCTTTAGTCCTGTCATTGAGTTAGCTTGTTTTTTCTACTTTCCTGTCCATCCTGCCTCATTATCTCCCTTTAAACTAGTTTAATATGTTGCTGCTTTTATCAGTTTAAAGCCAACAAACGTGCCCGAATCTACCTCTCATCAGTAGCGTGTGACGTTCTCTGGAACCGTATGTTTTTCTTGTTTCCCGAAAAGGAGGAAACCTGGTATTTTGAAAGTGTGGCCTTTAAATAGCTTAGGTACAAAGCCCAGAATTTGATTTTTTGGGGGGAAAAATGACTGGGCTTTTGCTGGTTAGTACTGGCCAATTTTTCACTTTTTTTCATCATCTCAAAGCTGTAAGGTTCAGTTTGGAGATGGGTGTGTGTGTGTGTGTGTGTGTGTGTGTGTGTGCACGTTTATGGACTGTAGTTGAAATATATATAGTTAGAAAAACCCTGATATTTAATCCATGTGGGACACATGGAAATCTTTTCGAGAACTGGTAATCTGAATCTTTGTGAAAGGAAAATGTTTTTCCTATCAAGAATGAAAAATCAAAACTAAGTGGATGTTTTTAAGGTGGAGCAGAAAAATCAGGATTGTGTCTGGCACATAGTAGAAGCTCAGCAAACTGTTTCATGAAACTATCCAGCTGCCCTTACGGGGAAGAGAAGCCTTCCTAGAACTGCTTTCCAAATGGGATGATTGGGAGTTGGTCTCTTTTCTCTTCTACCAGGATGGGAACAGCCGCCTGTAATTTTGGTTTGATAAATACAGTATTTATAATGTTGGCAAATGGCAGGGTGAGAAGGAATTTTCCTCTGAGGCACTTGTAGTGGCGAGGCAGCAGGACGTGTGCCCATGACTCATTAGCTCTGCCTGGACCGTGCAAGGTTACCCCAGTGTCCTGACCCCAGTATCTCGGCCCCAGGCAGGTCGAGAACCAGCAGTGAGAGTTACTGTGCCTCCAGCATTCGGTCCATTTCCCCTTTAGATACTCACACATTGAGGCATTTTAACTGCCCGAGGTGTCCAAGCTGATTTGTCTATGGGGATCTCATAAACTACAGCACCAGGAAAAAAATATGTATACACACACACATTTAATTAATTATTTACTGGGAAATATCACACACATACAGAAAACCATATAAAACAAATGAACGGCTTAATAAATTGTTATAAATGTAACTACATCCAGGTCAAGAACACTGCCAGGACCCCAGAAGCTTTCTGAATGCCCTTCCCAATACACAACCCCTTTCTTTCCCTCGAAGGCAGTGCTGCCCCCGCCCTGCGCGAGGGGGACCCTATGCTGGGTCTTGTGCTTTGGGGCTTCTAGCTTTCCTCCAGCCATACACTTAGCAGAGGAGTCTGCTAGCTGAGAGGCTATGTCTACCTGGAATCCATGCCTCCCTCTGTAGACCATGCACCAAGGGCTGGAATATTGGGACCCCCATCTACATAATTCCAAGCCCATTTCCAGGTCTTCCTGGGCCTTGTCCTCAGGTCCACCTTCCTGAAGGGTGGCCTAGGGGCAGATATTTGTTGGAGGCCATGGCTGAAGCTTAGGCTCGGGGGCTGGAGCATTCACATACATGAACATCAAGGCCTTTGGGGTCCAGGGTGGGAAGTGAAGGTAGATGGCTGGGTCTGGGGGCCAGTTTTTCTTGTGTTGCAGGTTCCAGCAAGAAGCTCCAACCAGTCCAAGTATTCTAAGGTGCAACATTGCCTTACAGGCTGCCATGAAGAGATATTTGTCCAGATAGGAGGCCAGAACATCTTTTGTTTAACAGCTTGTTAGTTTAATTTATAAACATTTAGGCCCATGACACGTGGTTCTTCGTTTGTACTTTAACCTTAAGTCCCATAAAGTTTTTTTGTAATGCTGCAATAAATCCTGAAAATTTATTGTTTGAAAGAATGTCAGATGTTAATCCTTTGTTTTATAGCTCATGATAATAATCAGAAAATATACACTTAGAAATAAAAATCAAAAGAAAAGAATTCCATATAACACATATTACAGACTTTTTATTTGTACATAAGCAAAGCAATACGAAAGGCATAGTTTTGTGCCTACAATTAGTGAATGTGCCAATTTTCTGTTTAATTTTTTTTGTTATGGGATGACTTGGCTAAAGTAACTATCCTGACTGTTATGGTCACTTTCTCCTTTCTTTCCTTTGTACTTTACCCACATAAGTCTGTACTGTACACAATGCAGCCACTTTCTCCTGTTTCTGAACTTTATATAAATAGGTGATGCAGTGTGTGTTCCTCTGCACTGGCTTCTACCACTCGGCATTGCGTTCATGAAATTCATCCGTTCATAGTTGCCTGTAGCCGTAGTCTGTAATTTCATTGCTGTGTGGTGTTCCATTGTATGGATATACCAACATTCATCCATTCATATGAATGTTGATGGGCAATTGAGTTGTTTCCAGAGTTAGGCCATTATGAATAATGCTGCTATGTAGATTTTTGTCTATTTCTGTTGTGCATAAACCTATGAATGGAATTGCTGCATGACAGATATGTGTATCTTCAACTTTAATAGAAAATACCAAACTGTTTTCCATAGTGGTTGTACCAATTTATATTCTCAGCAGCAGAGAATGATAGTTCCTTGCTTCTGACAAAGTTTGGTATTTCTTTTCAGTTTTAACCATTCTGTATGAGGAAGAATTTTAATATGCCACCACTCTTCTAAAAAATTTCTGTTTTTTCCCCCCATTATTTATATATGAAGGTACTGACGTGGAGTTCCAAGCTGACTGCTAGTAATATCGGTAGAGTATATAGCAATAATAACAATACTATTTATAATAATATCCATAGATTTCACTTTAAATATGGCAGCTCAGGGAAGATCTGTAGCCTTGGAAGATTAACAGTAATAAAACCTAGGATCTAAGCAGGGTTTGTTTGTACAACATTTTAAAGTAACACAAAGACTAGCAGATGGATCTAGGGGGAAACCCACATGCCAGCTACCTGTGCAGCTGGTACTAGCCTCATGCTGTCACAGGGATGTGTATGTCCCCAGATCATGTACTAGTGTGGCAGCACCAGGCACAAACTGCTGAGTTACCCAGCTGGGACCAGTCAGAACCACTGTGGAGGAGGAAGACCAGCTGGGAGAAACCACTGGCTTGCAGCTTATTAGCATGCCACATCTGGCAGATCTGTTCATAGCCATGTGCCATGGTCATCAGAAAGCAGGGGACAGGAGCAAGCCTCTCCAGCCCACTTGCTTCTTTGCCTACTAAAGCCCCTGAGCTTCCTCTCCTCACCCTACTCTTGCCAATATGCTCAACCCCCTTGCCCTTTTGTTCTTTTACGGCATTTGCCTGGCCAAAGCCCAGCCTTGGACGGACTCAACTGTTTACTTTCTCTACATCAATCGCCCAGCTGCAGAGCATGGCTGGAAAAACCATACACCCTGCAGATGTTGTATGAGCACCAGCATCATCTGGACCCTCTGTCACGGTCAGGCAGCAGCCCTTCTCTGTATCCCTGGCCAACTCGCTCTCCCATTCTCCTACTTTTCTGAAAGAATAATAACGGATCCTCTTCTGTACTGATACCTTGGGTGCCTACTGTAGACACACAGGCTGTTGTAATTTATGCACAGTGGCTATTTCAGACTTTCCCCATTCTCCTCAGAGTCTCTGGTTTCATTGTCTGTCCCTCTCCTGAGCCCCAATCCCAAGCTCTGCCATCATCCTCAGTAGACAGTCTCTCCTGTGCTTCATGAAGAAAACAGAAGCCATCTGGAGTGAATATCCTCAATTCCCCTTCTCCATGTTTGTGGATTCACTTTGCCTCCAAACTCATCCCTTTCTTCTCGCCTCTTCCTTGTGACAATAAACCAAGTGTCTCCTCTTGTGCCCAAGCTAATCTCTCCACCTGTCACTCAACGCCATCCCCTCCTGTCTTCTCAGGGACATCTCTCTGTAAATTATGTCATCTCTCTCCTGACTTGCTTCCAGCTGTGGTTGAATAGGTTCATGTCTCTCCCTTAAGAAGCTGGAGTCAGGTGCTTCCTTGTCTAACCAAGTTCTTCTGCTCATGTGGCCTTCATTCAAACAGGGCAGAAGGTAGTGCTATAGGTTCAATTGTGTCCCCCAACTCCGTGTGCTGAAGTACTAATCCCCAGGACCTCGGCATGGGACTCGTTTGGAAACAGGGTCATTGTAGATGTAATTAGTTAAGATGTGGTTCGTACTGTAGTTGGGTGGGCCCCTCATCCAGCTGAACTGGTGTCTTTATAAAAAGAAGAAATTAGACACAGACATACAGAGAGGAAAATTGATATGAAGAGGGAGAAAAATGACGGCCATCTACAAACCAAGCCTTTCCTCATAGCCCTCAAAGGAACCAGTGCTACTGACACCTCGATCTCACGTGTCAAGCCTCCTGAGCTGTGAGACAATGCACTCCTGGTGTTCAAGCCCCCCAACTGTGGCCCTTTGTTGTGGCAGCCCCAGTGTCCTGCCCACTGACATCTGCCTCTTATTAGCTGTGCCACGGAATGTGTTAGTGTACCTTTCCAAGCTTTAACCTCTTCCTCTGTAAAAGGAGATACAGGAGCATTCACCTCACGAGATTCCTGGGAGGATTAAATGAAAAGAAGCAGGTAACATGTTGACAGTGTATTAGTTGACACTGTATTAGTTCGCTAGGGCTGAGATAACAAAATACCACAGACTGACGGGCTTAAACAATCCACATTTATTTCTCATAGTTCTGGAGGCTAAAAGTCCAAGATCAAGGTGTCAGCTGGGTTGGTTTCTTCTGAGACCCCTTCTCCTGGCTTGTAGGTGGCTGTCCTTGTGCTGTGTGCTCACATGGTCGGTCCTTGGTGGACGCTCTTGATGGGGGCGGGGGAGATTTCTGGTGTCTTTTTTTTACAAGAACACTAATCCTGTTGGATCAGGCCCTCACCCTTATGACCTCGTTTAACTGTGATAATTTTTTTTTTTTTTTTGGTGACTGGTAAGGGGAGCGGAACCCTTGGCTTGGTGTCGCCTGCAGCCAGTGAGTGCATCGGCCATCCCTATATAGGATCCGAACCCGCGGCAGGAGCGCAGCTATGCTCCCAGCACCACACTCTCCCGAGTGAGCTACCGGGTTGGCCCTAACTGTGATACTTCTTTTGAGGCTGTATCTCCAAATACAGCCACACTGGGGGTTACCCCCTCGGGGTGCTAAGCCCCCAGGGCTCTATCCTCAGTCACCTCTGCTTCCACCGCGTGCCGGCTTCTGGGCAGGGCTCACCTACAACCATGACTTCCATTTCCACCTTCAGCCTCAGGATTCTCACTTGTCTCTCCAGCTCCCACTGGACAACTCCACTCAGATGCTCCTCTCCTACCTGACATTCCACTTTTCCAAAAGACACACCTCATGTGCCAATGCACGTGAGCTTTTTGGGTTTTGCTTCCTCTCCCAGTGAACAGCACCACCACCCTAGAAGTTGGGCATTGTCCTGATACTGTCGGTGGCTCATCTTTTCCTCCAGTCTTTCATCATGTTTTCCCAATGATGCCTCCTACAACACTCGTACCTTTCCATTCCTCTCTGTCCCTACTGCTGTCGTGTTTGTCCAGGCCACTTTCATTCTCATCTGAATCACTGCACAGAGCTTTGAGACTTGGTTCCCTGCCTCATCTCTCCATAATTGTTTTTTTATGCTGCAGCTAGAGCTAAAGTCTCTAATGTATAAACTTGATCATGTGAGTGCCCTCCCTAATGTTCTTTAGTCAACTGGCTGAATATTTTATATTCAGGAATTATTGTGAAATGCTTTATGTGTGATACTGGCATTATGGTAATGTATATACTTAAGAGTTCTTATCTTTTGGAGATATTTACTGAGTATTTGCAGTGGGGTAGGGAGAGTGGGGAGACAGTGAAACAAGGTTTTCCATATGCTGAGAAATGCTGAAGCTGGATGATTGATACTGTTCTCTTTACTTTTGAAAATTTCTACAATAAAATGTTTTTAAAAGCAAATCCTGGGCCGGCCCGGTGGCGCACTGGATAGTGCGCCGCTTGGGAAGCGCGGTGGCGCTCCTGCTCGAGGGTTCGGATCCCACATACAGACCGGTTCCCGCTCACTGGCTGAGCGAGGCATGGGGGCGACGCTGAGGGTTGCAATCCCGTTGCCGGTCCCCGGCCCGGTGCGGGGGCAACACTGAGGGTTGCCCAAAACTAACAAAACAAAAAAACCTGCAATGTCTTTCCTATTATCCTTAGGACAGTGTCCAAAATTCTTTTTTTTTTTCCTTTTTGTCTTTTTTGGTGACCGGTAACAGGATCGCAACCCTCGGTGTCGTGCCTGCACCACGCTCAACCAGTAAGCGGACCGGTCTCTATATGGGATCCGAACCCTCGGCGGGAGCGCCACCACGCTCTCAAGCGCCGCACTCTACCGAGTGCGCCACCAGGCCGGCCCATCCAAAATTCTTAAGATGATTCATAAGATGGTCTGGCCTCTGCCTATCTTTCTTCCAAGTGTAGGACACTCAGTGCTTCATAAAGATTAGTGAAGTGGATAGATGGATAGATGGATGAGTGGGTGGATGAATGGGTGGGTGAACAGATGGATGGATGGGTGAATGGACATATGGAGGGATAGATGGTGGGTGGATGGATGGATGGGTGAGTAGATGGATGGATGGATGGGTGAATGGACATATGGATAGATGGATGGTGAGTGGATGGATGGATGGGTGAACAGATGGATGATGGGTGAATGGACATATGGATGGATAGATGGTGGGTGGATGGATGGATGGATGGATGATGGGTGGATGGGTGAATGGGAATATGGATGGACAGATGGTGGATGGATGGAGGGATGGGTGAGTAGATGGATGGATGGATGGGTGAATGGACATATGGATGGATAGATGTGTGGATGTGTGGATGGATGGATGGAAGATGGGTGGATGAGTAGATGGATGGATGGATTGAGAATTGTATAGGAGCCTCAGAAAGCCTATGTTCTTACCGTCTCTCTGTAACTAACTTTCTCTGAGAACTTTTCTCTCATTTACTCTCTTTGGGTCTTGCCTACCTCACTTGTGACATGAAGAATAGACAGGTTATTATTTTTTGGAGAGCAGTTTCACATTCTTTGGAGGACAGAGGCAGAGGAATGGAGAGGAAGGTTAGAAGAGAGGCCCTGAACTCTCCGCCTCTCCTTTGACCAAAGCAGCTCCAGTTTTAACTGTTTTATAGTTTGGAACTCTTGGCAATATTTGTTTTAAGAAAATGTTTCATTGTTTAAAAAGTAAAATAAAAAATTTAAATCTTCTGACATCTCAGATCCTTTCCAACTACAATAGGTTATGGCCAAAGGAGGTTTTACAAGTTAAAGCATATGGGTTTGGTGAACATATAGCACAGATTTTTTCCCAAAAAAACTCCGATTTAATATTTATTTCTTTCCAGTAAATGAAATTTGTTATAGGACTTACTAGTGCAATTTAATTTGTAAGCCTTTAAAGACGTTCATATAAAGCATTTTAATTAGAAAAGCAGCAGTCTTTTGTTGAACCATATGTTGGGATTTGGGGTTTAGAAGTAGCTCACTGTGCTCATGTGGCTGTGAGACCCACGTGCAAGCAGGCACCCTGCACAAACAGGACCTTCTGATGATGAGATCCTCGAGACTGATAACTTTGTCTGCTCTGTCTTCATTTTCCCAGGACCTAGTTCAGCACCTGGTACACAGTAGGTGCTCAGTAAATGTTTGTTGAATGAGGATCTAGATGAAGTAGACTCTCACTGGGGTTCTGTCAGAATTCTTGGGGATAGGAGAGGAAAAGAACTTTCTTCCAAAAAAGGTGGTGGGTAGGGTGGAATCCAGAAACATGCAAATAGAGAGGACAGTACTCTTGTTCCAGGCATGGGTAAAAATGGCAGGCTTCTGCTCACAGGACAGTTCTGTCTGTGGGTTGGGATAAACAGGGTTGAAGAAAGCAGTTTTGTGGCCCTCTAGGGATAGTCTGTCTAAATTTCTGGCTTCCTGACAACCCAGTTCATTTCCTACACTGAGGCTTATGGACCACTGCATCTACATTTTTCTCATCTCTCCTTAGATGTTTTGCTAGTCTGGTATCTGATCCTTGTATCTAACGTCTTTGATCTGAAGGAACATGGGAAGCTGCTCAGACAAGCCACGGTCTGCGACCTTCCATGACTCGCATTCAGCCATGCACAACCGGTCATGTATGAGTGAGGGTATTCACAGCAGGGAGAGCCGTGGCCTGGAAGTCAGAGACCTGGGCTCCAGTCCCAGGCATGCAACTTTGGGCAATGCAGCCATTTCTGGGCCTTGGTGTTCTCATGTGCAAAATGAAAGTCAGACAAAAGTGCATCCTCAATTTTGCATCTTATTTAGGCTGTCACCTGTATATATAATTGACAAGAACCAAAAACCTCTCTCTCTCTCTCTGGCCCTGTCACTCTGTGTGACATCTCCACTTTACTGTGCCTTTGTGATAAGGTGTTGGAGGAGGCCGTGTTGAAACCGCAGTGCTATTTAATTATAAGGCACAGAAACTAAGCATTTATCAGTCTCGAACATCATAAATTGATTGCAGCTCTCTGGTTAGCTTGTCACTAAATGGGTAATGTCCTAAGGGAATGAGGACTCAGCTGTGTCAGATTTACGGACAAAGGTGTCAGAAAGACCCTCATGGTGTGGGGGTGGCGTGGGG
>NW_007731344.1:134153-148998 GCF_000696425.1 Galeopterus variegatus | reverse complement strand
ATGCTGCTGGCCTGTAGCTCTTCGATGACCTCGGTTCTTACAGAATGATCCCTAGAGGGGATTGGCTTTTAATTAATTGGAAATCCTCAGGTGTGTTTTAAAGATCTACAAAACAAGCCCTTCCTTTGTTTTAAGTGCCTAAGACTCAATAAAGACAGCGAGATGAAAAGAGCTGTTCGCTCATCTGCTCAGCATCCAAATGTGTGCCCTGGAGGCATCGCACCAAAACGATTCGCGTTTTAACGTTTTCCGTTTTCTGCAAACACCAAGATATTCCAAACTATGGCCAAAAACCTGACTAAGAAGAAGGGCAGGGTGGCGGTCATGAAATAAACGAGGGTGAAAGTCACAGTTATAAGTCCCCTAAGCCCTTTTGCACTTAGGTAATGTCTTGCTGGGTGCCAGGCTCCCACTGTTTTCCTGGTCTTGGCCAGGACATTTTTAGGAATGTCCTGGCAGAAGAGAGGAACTGTCTGTGGCACCTTCCACGCCTACAGAGTTTTGGATACTGACTACTTACAAAGACTTTCAACTGCCTCCTTCATCCGTCTGGTATTAATTTGTTTCTTCTTTACCAGGTCTCTGACTCATCTCTGCCCAGACCTTTGGATTTCCTGAGGCTCTTGCTTCCCCAGACGTGGTGCCCCACCCAGGTAAGTCGACTTGGCTGTTGTTGGTGAGGAAAGGAAGGATCTAGGGTCCCCAGTCTCAGGGAAGGGGACCAGGATGCACTCAGTCATCCAAGTCAGAACTGGAGAGAGTTTCCTTTGTTTCTCCTTCAGTGCCAGGTCTGATCGGTAAACGGCTCTTGTCACCTCTAGGTCCCTCAGGTCTCCCAGCTCTCTCCCTTCCTCCCCGTCTCTCCATCTCAGCTGCCAATGTCTTAGCTCATTGTCTCTCTCCTGGACAGTTGCCATCTCCTGAAGGCAATGGGGAAATCTTAGAACATTTTTAGTTGGGAAGTAACTTTATCACGTCTTCTTGCCATAAAAATCACACTGAATATAGGGGATGAATTGGAAGGGCGGCTGAAATGGGAGGGAGAGAGAAATCCATTACAAAGCTTGCTAGGGATCCACATGGAAAAAAAAAGAGGATTCCGAGAAGCTGATGACAGAGACAAGGAAGAAGCGAGGAAATGGATATTTAGCAAGTGGAATGGAGAGTGCGTAGTAACTGAGTGGGATTAGGAGACGGAGGGGGAGCCCTTTGTAATAAACGCTTCCCAGGAGGAAGATTAGGAGGCTGGGGGATGGGAGTATCACTCTGAGAAAGAGGAAATTAAGAATTAAGTCTATGAGAAAATGATGAATCTAAGGTGACATGTTAAATTCCAGCTTCCTGTGGGGAATGTCATATGGGGAGAGAATCTATAAGCAGTTATATGAGGGTACATTAAAAAGTTCACAGAAAGATTCACATTATTTTTACTTGATCTCAGCCAAAAGGCTGAGAAGCGATCACATTATCCTTCAATTCTGTTCTTCCACGAACATTCTGAAGTCCCCTTGTACATACCGGTCTGGGAGTCAGACAGAGGTGGATGTAGGAGATACAGATTTTGGAGTCACGAGCTTAAAGCTGAAAGTTAAAGCTAAAGCACTTACCACATCAGCCAGACAGAGCTAATAAAGAAAGGAAGACGGCAGGACCCCGGGGACCCCACTCCTGAAGGGCCACACACAGGGAGAAAGGGCCAGAGCGGTAGGAGGAAATCCAGGATGGTGTGCTATTACCAAAAGCAAGAGAGGGGAGAATTTGACAATTAGATCATAAATGGTATTAAGAAAACCAGTTTCAGTGGCAGGATGGCAACGGGCCCCAAATGCCGCTGGACTGAACAGCGACTGAGAGCTGAGAAGGTGCAGACAGTGGGTCTAGACTTCTCTTTCTAGAAACTTTGCTGCTAGGAAAAGAAGAGGATGGGAAGCAAGTGACAGCATGGGAGATGACAGTCTTAGGTGTCTGAAGTGGTGGCCAGTGTACCGGAGGACAGAAAGGCACGGGTGGTGGTTAATTTTATGTGTCATGCTGACTGGCCACGGGGTGCCTGGATACTTGGTGAGACATTATTCTGGGTGTTCCTGTGAAGGTGTTTTGGATAAAGTTAGCATTTGAATTAGTAGACTGAGGAAAGCAGGTGGTCCTCACCAGTGTGGGTGGGCCTCATCTCATCTGTTGAAGGCCTGCATAGAACTAAAGGGCTGATCCTCCTAAGTAAGAGAGCTTCCTCCTGCCTGATTGTCCATGAACTGGGATATCAGCTTTTTCTTGCCTTTGGTCTCAGACTAAGACATCAGCTCTTCCTGGGTCTCAAGTCTGCTGGTTGTCAGACTGGAGCTATGCCCTCTGCTCTCTGGGTCTCCAGCTTGCCAAGTCACCCTGCGGATCTTGGGACTTGCCCACCTCCATGATCACATAAGCTGATTTCTTATAATCAATATCTTCCTAAATAGATAGATGCATCCTACTGGTTCTGTTTCTCTGGAGAACTCTGACTAATACAGCACAGAATGGGAAAGAAGAGAAAAAAAAAAATAGAAAAGGAGGAAGGAAGGGAGGGTGAGAGGAAGGTGTGGGGACAATGAGGTCCAGAGCCTACGTGCTTTGAAAATGTGGGGAGAGGGCAGGTCGCTATTTAGTTGTCTGTGGCCTCTGAGAGTTCTGATGACTCACTCGTGTTATGTAATTAAAACTAGGCTTCAGACCCTGCTGTTGTACAGTTTCTTGTCTTGTAAAAGCTGGGCTTCCTAGCTTGGCTTGTTTTCTTGTTACTCAGGAGCTGTTGCTAGCATAAGATCATACTTAGAAAATTGAACCCTCAATAAGATTACTCAGAGACTTGGCAGCTTATTCCCTGCCCATTTTGTCTTTAAGTTGAAAAAAGAAAAAGCTCACTCTGCTAAAATGACATTACACATCGCTTTGAAATATGTCCTGTAGGCCAGCCCTGAAATCGATGGTCTTTCTGGATACTCATGAAAGAAAAGCTTTTGTTTTAAAAAATGTAAAAAAAAAAAAAAAAAAGTTATATTCTGAAAAGCTTCTCTGATAACCCAGTTCTAGGAAACTACCTGCTGAAAAGAAACAACAGCAGAGGTGAGAATTTGTTTAGTTCATACCTATTTCTGCCACTGTGATATGATAACCTCAGAAACCACTAAAGGTTACTTAAGTGAGAAATTTATTGGGCACTTAGAATTCATTTAGTTTCTATTCTGTTTTTATAACCTTTTCTGTTAGGATATTAAAGTGACAAAGACAAGCCACTTTATTTGTGGTTTTCAGATGCCATTTGGAATTTCTGTCCAGCTCGAAAACATGTCTCTGGCTGTTCTGCTAACTTGGAGTAGCGGGTCCCAGATTTCAGTTTGGACAGCATGATCAAACTCTACTGTTCACAGCTCTCCGGAGTGAGGACTCAAAGCAGAAAGGCATCCTGTGTGTGCACGCACATGTCCCCCCCCACACACGCATGCACATGGGTGTGCACGCACGGTCACTCAGTCTCTCTCCAAGTATAGACTTGGTAGGTGTGAGCAGCCATATTTACTGGTTGCAGTGGTGGAACAGAAAAAAAGACTTTCAAGAAAGAAGACTGAAATGGACAGAAGCAGTGACAGGCAATAGAGAGCAGTATTCGTGGCCTCCTGCAGTCTTCCGGTTCCTGGCTGCTACCTTTCTGGAAGCTTGGCTGCACTCCTGCTCCTGGTGCCATGAGATGCATGCTTGTCCTTACAATGAACACCTTGCCTTTCTCCCTGAGTTGAACTGTGTTTTATTACTTGCAGCCAAAAGACTTCTAATTTATTTAATGAAAATTTTAAAAAAAAAGATTCTCTCCTTGGGTTGTATAATAAAAACTCAGTTTTAAGGATTTCACTGGCAACAGCTGTAGGAAGTGCATGGGAAACCCATCTTCTAATTAAATAAGCACCCATACTCTCTCACCCCTTCAGCATCCCAGGAAAGCCCCAGGAACTAGTCACCATGGGGACTGCCACGCTCTGTCACACTGTTGGTAGAAACGTGGTCAGTACAATGCCTGTGACGGGTAACTTGTCCATGTCTATCAGAATTGCTTGTGTGTGTGAATGTTAGAACAAGGGGAAAGGACCATCACGATGACCATCTTATCTTGGGGTATGGTGGGGTCTTATGAAACATCCCCCCACCGTATTGTTCTGGATAGCAGTAGCCTGCTCAGGGGGTGTCCACACCTTGGGTCAGAGAAAGGGAGCAAGCCTGCCCACAGAGAGAAGTCAGCTCTTAATCTGCCCTACCCGATTTAAGGCACAAATCATGCTCCTCAAATATTGCTCAGGTTTCCTCCTTTAGCAAAGAGGAAAATCTCACACATGGAAAGACCTCTTGGAAAGTATGCCCTTGTGTTGCATGGAGTCTGCAGTGTGTGCCCAGCTCTGTGATTACAACACACGTGACAACCGATGACATAATGACTGTGAACATGGTCTTCAGCAACCCACCTCCCAGGGACAGAGAAGATGTACAAACACTACAAGTGTCAGGCCTGTCTTCTCTGAACCTCAGCCTTGCAGATTCCAGGTCTTAGTGAGTTTACAGTTGACAGTCCGTCTGCCTTCTGAATGGTCCTTCTGATTGGAGGCACCATTATAAATAGGATTTGACTTTCTGGAGAAGGTGAACTTATGGAAGAACGATTAAGGACAACAACTGTGCTAGGATCTGAGCCACAGAAGAACAAATTAACTTTTTCCTGAAGCTGCAGCTCACCAAACAAAAGCCAAAACCACCAGCAGCGATGGTTTGAACAGACAAGAGCAATGAAACCATGATCCAGAGACTGAACTCCCTGTGCAGTGTTGGTGAAAACCTGGGTGTGTTGCATTACAGAATCCTATTGTAAAGTGTGGTGAACCCAGTGAGGTTTGTAGGGCAGGCATACGATTTCTTGCAAACAAGTAGCAGGCACAATGCGCAACATTTTGTGATTATCTGCAGCTTTTCTCTGTAGTCTCTCAAGGGAGCTGGGAGAAACTCTAGTCTGAAATGCAAACCTGTCTCAGCCATTCTATTCTTTTCGACTAATCTAAACTTCAGGAGATCTTCTGGAGCACTTACTGAATTCCAATGGGAACTGAGCCCTGCAAATATTATTGTTGTTTTGCTAATATTTTTTGCTGGGAAGCACATCAAACTAGGATGTGTTGTACCACTTGCTGTGCCAGACTGTGTAAGCACTAAAGTAACCAGACATCCAACTTCAGGCTTAATCCAGGTTTTTCATGATCTAGCCAGGGGAGACAAAGATTCCAGGAAAAATCTCTAGGGAAGGCCAAGGTACTTTCTGAAAGTATCTGTGGACAAACAAATGCAGTCACTGGGCTAATTTCCATAACTAAATTAAGAAGATAGAGGCACTCATGAATGACTGTCAGCCAGGCTGATGGTGACTTGGGTCCTGGCACTGAGGCCTGAGCTGGGGGAACCTGCCAGCTGTCCGAATGCTCCTTGGCTTCACAGAAGCAGGAGAGGTCAAGGATATCTCACAGGACCAGATTTTTGGACACAGCATTGCCACCGTCAGATACATGGCTGAGCCTGCGGGGATGAGGGAGGAAGGAGGCGACCAAATCCTTTCAACCGCACAGCACCAGAGTGCCTTCAGCCTCGGCCAGCCCCTCTCTACACTCCCTCCTCCTCTCCCCTTCCCTCTCAGCTCCCCAGAAATCACAACATAAGGTAGCAGCATGGAGTTCAGTGTTTCTCAGGTGAGATCCACAGCCCACCTGCATCGGAATCACTGGAGGTGTTGGTTTAAAATCCCACTTCTTGGGGCCTGCTCTACAGCTGCCTACGAGTCTCTAGAGGTGAGGCCTGGAAAGCTGTACTGTCCGCAAACACCCCCAGCTGATCCTTACATGTACTAAATTTGAGAAGCATGGACAGAAGTGAAAGGGTCCTAGATTAGCAGCTAAAAAACCCGAGTTCAAATCCATTTATTACCTGGGTGGTTTTGGACAAGTTACTTCTTAACTCCTGGCACGGGAGTTAATGCTATTTTTTTAGGAATTATAGGAGATATGCTATTTCATAGGAGTTTTTTTTTTTTTAAATCTTCTTTGAGGATTAAAGGAGATAAGACATTTGGCAAGGCTGGCAAACACTGAGCTCTTGCAAAAAATCAGTACACAGTGCCCTAGAGAGTTAGCAAAGAGGACGGTAAGCTAACAAAAATCTTTGCAGGCCTTCAGATACATATATTTTGCAGCAATTTTCAAAGGCCATTAGAACTCTCTTTGGATGGAGACAGAGCAAGGAGACTTCCCACCAAGTGGCTTTACACCTCACTAAGACCTTCCTAACATGCCTAGCAGGAAAACCAGGTGATAAAGAGACACTTTCAGAAGAGCAGACGCTGGCTAACGCGAAAGGCAAACAGTAAGTCTAGCTCAAGCATGCAGTGAAAGTGGGGTCCTCCACAGACACGCTCCTCAGCAGGGCCCACATGCTCCAAGTCTGGATCTCACCCAGGGTGATTATGTTCCCCACGGGACTTCAGGCAATGTCTGGAGACATTTGTGATTATCATGTGGTGGGGATAGGGGGTGCTACTGATTTCTGGTGGGCAAAGGCCAGGGATGCTGCTAAACATCGTACAGTGCACGGGACAGTCTCCCACAACAGAGGATTATCTGGCCCAAGATGCCGAGGTCAAGAAACCCTGATCTAAGTTAACACAGAAGACTTAGTCATGGGTGACAGAAAGAGGCCTGCAGGTGGCTAAGCACCTCCTGAGAGACAGCCTCCTGCTGCTGTACTGCAAAGTGTCACAACTGAACAACGGTCCCAGGGTCCTGCAAGTTGGTGGATCACCATTAACCACTTTCCATGTCGCCTGTTCAATGTTGTAGTAGATTGAATTATGTCCCCCCCAAACTCCCTGAAGCTTGAATTGTAACTCCTAAGTTTTATGTATTAGAAATTTGGCCCCCACTGTGACTATTAAGAGGGTGGGAAATCCTATTATGGTAATTGAAAGGGGGATCCTTGAAGAGGTGATTGGATTGTAGGACCCTGCAGTAGTGAATGGATTAGAAATGGTGGTCAGGGGCGTGGTTCTGAGGACTTTAAAAGAAGAGGAGAGTCTGTCTGTCTGTCTGTCTGTCTGTCTGTCTGCTCTCTCTGCTTCCACCATCTTGCAATGTGAGACCCCTGGGTCACTGTTGCCACCACCAGGTGGACTTTGAACTTCCCAGCCTCAGAAACTGTAAGCATAAATTTTGCTTGTCTTTATAAAATACCCAGTCCCATGTATTTTGTTATAAGCAACAAAAACAGACTAATACAAACGGAGCCAGTTTCCTGCCTGTTCTCACAATGGAAAATCAAGAAACGCATTCCTAGAGGGATGAAGAGGCAGAAGATGTCATTTTCTGCAGGAGAAAAGTTGCCTCACTGTTATAAGCAACAAAAACAGACTAATACAAACGCAGCCAGTTTCCTGCCTGTTCTCACAATGGAAAATCAAGAAATGCATTCCTAGAGGGATGAAGAGGCAGAAGATGTCATTTTCTGCAGGAGAAAAGTTGCCTCACTCCTACAACTTGTCTTGTGCTTCACCAAGAGGGTAGAGGGATGAGAGGGGCTGGGAGTCCGTGTTGGCCAACGGGGTTGCCGCTCTGAGCAGTCACGTCCAGATACGTGAAATGTACCTCGTAGGTTTAGAGGGATGTCATCTAATCAGTGCTCGGGATCAGATCCAAATGGCCGCTGATTTCTGATGACCCGCTGTTGACGTCCTGCTCGCCCTGACCGATGGCTTCATTTCATGGGTCTCTCCTTGTACTTGCAGTTGAGTGTCCTGGTTAACCAGCTGTCTGGCTCTTCGGTCTCCACTGTCATCTCCCCATCCCTGCAGCTTCCTCTCTCCTGGCATGACTTGTGCTCTTGGGGTGCACCTCTGAGAGCAAGTCTCTTTGGTGGCCCTGACTCCTGCTGTTCACGCTCACCCGTGTGTGAGGAGTTTCTTTCTCAGTGCACCACGCATATCCCCGGGATCTTATCACCATTTTCATGCATGCTGCCATCCCGTATGCAGGGCTAGTTTTGTGGCATGTTCACTGTGTAGTGGCCTAGGACCCCATGCTCAGAGGGACCCCACAATGGGTCTAATGTTCGGTGGCCGCCACATTAAAATCCCTAATAATTTTCTCTTTGAACTTGCTATTTTTAAGTGAGTTCTGGTGGGACAGAGGAGACACGTACAGTACCTGTGCCTGGCCTTTTGTGCCCCCAGTCACATGAAGCATTTGCCATGAGCACGGAATTCTGCGGTGTCCACCATGTGTGGGAGCTCAGTAAGAGTCACTGTGAATACGAGGTACGTGTGCTGTGTCTATGACTGAGTGAGCTGGGGAGGGGAGGGACGCTGATGGCCCCAAAGCCCACACTTGCCGTTCAAGAACCAAAACTTATTTCAAACACAAAGAAAGTGATGGTTTTCTAAGAAATACGAACGACCGAGGAACCCTGTCTTGTCGTGTTACTCGTGTCACTTCTCTGCATTTGCCAAGGCCTCACGCTGGAAATAAAGACCTAGAAGGAGAGGGAAAGAAAGGTGAGGCGACCTTATCTCTTCTTTCCTTTCAATTCTTCCTGACTCATCAGTGTGCCGAAGGCAGAGTGTGTTGGTAGAACGTGTGTGCATCAAGAAATGAAACAAAAGCAGCTGGAGTAGTTTTGTGCAATATTTTTACTGTTCTGGTAATAATGAAATATGCAAATTGTGTGACTCTGGCCATGCAGCACACAAGTTAAATGGTCTTACATTTACACTTAGAGTTAGCATTGCACAATATAAAGATGAAAAGTAAGACTCATGCTAGTAATTTAAAATTTTTATTTTCCTTTTCTTAGAGTGGCATTAAATAGCAAATAATAGTCACTTAAAAAATGCATGACAAGTCAAGAGAGAGACTGAGCAAGAAAGGAAGAAGCTTTTATGCATATTTTAGTACCTTGCATGGCACCTTCTCCCCCCTTTTTGAAAAAGGGCACCCACATTTTCATTGTGCACTGGCTCTGCCTGTGTGCATTGACTTCCTACAGCTGAAACCTGTGTATCCTTGTTGGCAGACTGTCCTCAGGCTGTAGGAGTGTGCTCGGCCTATGTGTGGAGACAGCAGGAGGTGTCTGGGAGCCAGTGTTCCCTGGGAGCTGGCATTCCCTGGGAGCAGCATGGAACCAGGTTCGGAACTATAACTCCTCCAGCTCCTGGGTAACTGCACTAAGACACCTTTGGAATGTGGCTTACGTTGACTCCAAGCTTCCCCGTGAAGTTGACCCAAAGTCACTGTGTATGTGACTTAGTTTGGTCCTTATCTTCCTGGTCCTACTTCCTAACTCCTTACCGGGGAAATTTCCTAAACACTTTCACTCAACTTAAAACACCATGTCAATATCTTCAGAGATCTGGGCCCCAGGCTGCTGGGACATTGGAGTGGTGCTGTAGACAAACTCACCTGTCCTTCCCAGTTCTGTTATCAATCTCTGCCAAGGCCATTGTTTTTGTGAGGAGTCAATGGTAGATGAAGATCAGGTTGTGGGGCAGGAAACCCGGCACTATGCATGTTCTGGAAAGAGTCTTCTACAAGTGTTGGATTGTAAGGTTTGTACTGAAACTTTTGATACAAAATTCTTTCCACAAAAGGTAGAGGGAAATTGGAGAGCACTTTGGAGAATGCTCCATCATAGGAAATATTCTTGGCAGATCTGGGCCAAGCCCCACATGAACAAAGGCCAGATGGCTTGGACCTTGGGGAAAAGTGTTCTATTTATCTAACAAACCTGATGCCACAGTGTCCCCAGCTCTACTTGCTTCAGTGGGAGAAAGGAAAATAAAACAAACAACAAACTTTGTTTTACGTTTTAAAATGAGTCATAATCTCTTCTTATAGAACTGGGCTGGAATCATATGCAAAGTCGTTGGCCAAAGTCGGAAAAAGATAATAATCTTTTTCCACTCACCTAGGTACATGGTTACTCAACCTGAGTAATCTTGGAATGCCTTTTTACCTTCTCTGCCTGGAGAATTTTTATCCAGTCGTCAAAACTCAACACAAATGCCAACTACTAAAAGAAGTCCATCCCATCTCTCCAAAGATAGTCTCACTTTCCCATGCCACATAATGTCCCCATATAATTATTTGTGTGTTTATTTGTCACATTCGTCGGATTGTAAGATCCTCAAATGAGAATCTTTGTCTTATTCATTTATGAAGCCCCACTGCCTTGTGAAAAACTTGGCACATAATTGATCTCAAAAGTGTTTGATTAAACAACGGTAACGCCTGTAGAATGAACCAGGCACTAGGTTGGACACTTTACATGTGTTATTTTCTTCCTTCTTCACAACAACACAATAGTATCTATGAGTGGTACGAGCGTCCTCATTTTACAACAGGGGAAACTGAGGCTAAGGAAGGTTAAGTAATGTGCCCAGGATCACATGACTTTCCTACCCGTAGAACAGAGTCACACTCAGATTTGCTGGCACCAGAGCCTGTGCTGCTGACCACAGAGTAGATGAGGCCAGTGAATAGGTATTTCCAAGGCTGGCAGGAAGAGTGGTCATTAGAAAGACAGACTCACCTGTCCAACAACTTTTTGATTAAACAGTATAGCAAAGTCCCTTATGTTAGAAAGGAGTCATTTTTATCTACCAACTCAATATGGAACCAATGTTAATTTTGACAAGTTTCTCCCTGGTCTGTTGAACTTTGTTATCAGAAGGTCTCATGACACAGGTATTTAGCTCCGGTGCAAGTTGAAGGTGATGCAGAAAGCAAGCACAGCTGCGGAACCCAGGCCCTCCTAGCTCGTGATTCCAGCTTGCCATGGGATGCCACCAAAATATACAGCATGTAAGAAATTCTTGAGGGTGGCACTGAAATGCCAATTAAAGATAATGGTATGTTTAGCCCCATGGTGCAGACAAGGAAGAGGGTTTTTATTTTGTTGTGGGAAATGTTTTCTTTCTTATGCTTCACTTTTATTGTTCACAGAGGATTTTGAAGTATTACCAAAGTCTGTGAACACCGTATCTGAGCCATCTGGACCGACTGGACTTCCATAGCCTAATGGGGATCATTTTACATTGTATTTCTTTTCAATCCATCATGGATTCATTTTTTAAAAACTCATAAAATCTTACCAGCTTTCCTGCCACCCACCCATCCTGGCCTTGGTCACTGAGAATGTGGGAGCACACGGTGGCTGTCTAAGGTGTGGTGAAGGCTGTCGCCTTGCGTGGGGCCCAGCTGACCCTGCCCCCGTGGTTCCTCCACTCGGGAACAGGAGGCCCCAAGGTTCAGGCTGTCTGGATTTGGAATTGTCACTTACAGCCACCCAGGCTTTGACGACGATGAACTTTTGAAAACAAAAGGGATGGAACCACACAGGAGGAACAGTTCTGAAACTCAAAAATGAAAGAAAAGGCTGAGGTGTATGGTGGGAAAAGTGATGAACTGGCCATCAGGAGACTGGGGCTTTAGGTAGGGCGACTGTATATGAGGGCACCACAAAAAGTTCATGGGAAAACAGAATTAAAAGAAAGTACGAGTCTTTTCACAAACTTTTTGAAGCGATATATAATGAACAGCAGTTCTGTCACTCAGACATTCTGTCAGCATGAAATGATTGGTTACCACACCAGATTAATGCAGTTTTAGACAAAGGAAAAACAAAAAGACCTTGATGTTCTAATACACCTGTGAGTCTTATTTAAAGTAAATTGGAGAGTTCTAGCACTTTTGAAAATGGTGATAGCTTTTGGATCCCCTCCAGTATGTTCATAATCAATAGACAACTAAGTCGGAGGTTGAAAACTGCTGGATTGGGTGATCTATTAGCTCATATCCAGTTCTAACATGCTCTGATCACCTGATAACTTTAGAGCCTCGCTGCGTGAAATACAGACAGAGAGAGAAGAGAGAAAATGAAAGGACAGCTGGGAGTCTGAAGCTACTGGCCATTACTGTGGGTCGGTGGGGTGGGAGGACCTGTGCGCGGATGTTAGAAGTGGGGAGATCTCCTCATCCTAGAGCACCTGGACAAAGGTCCTGCAGAAGGAGAAGAGGATGCTTTGCCTTGGGGCAAATTTCCTCCTAACTTAAGGCTTCTTGGGTGTATTCACAACATTAGGAGATGAGCAGGGAGCAGAAATGGAATAGCTGCGCAGCCATCGTTTTCCTCCCTTCCACCCTTATGATCTCCTCTGGGGGACGGAATGGGCAGTCAAAACTCTTCCACAGGTCTACAACAGCAGATCTCAGACCTGAGGTCTAAAGAATCCGAGAGCAAAATAAATAAGGACAGGGCTCCTACCTACACACTCCTGTGAGTAGTACTGACATCCTGGTTTCTAAGGCAATAAGCTTGCAATGTGCCAGTGGGTGCAGGGCTTCCCATCAACCGGTGTTGGAAATGTGTGTGTTGGTGGTGGCTGTGACAATGACTGGAAGTGGACACCAGTAGCATTTTGTGCCCTGTTATGAGATGGAAACATTCCCATAATGAAGAATCGTCCTTCCCAACATGTCAACAGCATCTCCACTGAGAAACAGTAAATATAAGAATAGGCCTTTTTTGTGTGTGTGTGGTGGCTGACCATGACCAGCGTGGGGATCCAAACCCTTGTCGTCGGTGTCGTCAGCACTATGCTCTACCCAAATGAGCTAACCGGCCAGCCCAAGAATGAGCTTTTAATTCTTACATATAAAGAATTATTGGGACTCTATAAGAGGTTTGACATGACACTGGACAATGTCCTATGGTGCCAGACCATTAGGCAGAACTTCCAGGTGAAGTAAGTTGACTCTGACATCTCCTGGATAAAAGGAAAGAGCAGAAATCATTCCTGAAGGTACTGGACAACCCATCCCCACCCCACGCTAAAGTAGATGAATTATCTTGTGGGTGGCTTCTCTTTTCTCTCAGTGTTGCAGAATTGCTGAATCATTGTCTTTGTTTCCTTACGAGATGATTGGCATCGTCCCTCAAAGCAGAAGAACTTGAGCTAAATCTAAAATGCAGGTATGCAGCCACCAGGGCGGTCCTTCATCTCTGCTGTCCCTTCCATGGTAAACTCTGGCTTCTCCCGAGTTTGGTTGCATTCATTCAGCTGGAAGTATGTGGTGAATAAGCTTTTCACTAGTCTTCCCGTGTGACGGTTCACTCAGCTCTGCTGTGAGTTAGTGGCCCCAAGGGAAGTAGCCTGAGAGCTCCGTCTCCACGGGAGACCTCCTGGAAGGAGGAAGGTCACTGACGACTCACAGAGGAGGCTGTGACCGTAAATATTTCAGAATTCGGTTTCCTTAAAATCTTAAATAATGAAAAACATTTGCTTGTTTAAGCCTTTTAAGTCCTCCAGTCTTTGGATTCAACCCCCGATGCCTTGCTGCAGAGTCCACGGCGAGGTACCAGCGTGACATCGCGTTCAGGAAGAATGCGCAGCACGTGAGTCTCGCCTGGGTCACAGGGAAGCTCTAAGCTCTCAAGGGGGCCCTAAGACGAGTACACAAATTTGGCCTAGCACATGTCAAAGGCCCCTGCAAGGGCAGACGTCTTTATGACTTTGGTCCTGGGAAGGGAGACCCAGCCCGGGATTAGAATTTATAGCTGGCAAGCTGCTGATGAGGCAGTAATGGCCATTTAGTGAGTGAATGGCCACTTTGGGAACTGAGAGCTTAGCACGCTAGGCTGGAAATCTCAGGGTGAAACTGTGACAATCCCCTTCCCCTTTGCTGGAATAAGTTAACTCACCCCACAAACAGTCTCTTAGGCCTTTTCTCTGCCTTCCTTTGGATTTACAGCCTTCCCTGCAGCTCTTAAGGGCTTTGACACACATGACAATTTAGCATCAAAGGAATCCTCTGGTCAGGGGAAGAATATCTCTCTTGGCTGTAAACATCACTCTGAAATTCTCCTCAGCTGTAATGTTTTAAGAGCACTTAAAATGTGCCTGACCTGCTGCCTGCAATGTCCCTATTTTCTAAGAGCATACAAGTCCCTGAACTTATCTTGCTCACAAGCATGCTTACAGATGTCCTCTCTGACCCCAAACTTCAGCCAGCTTTAGCACAGAGGTTCCCAATGGGGAGAAATTTTGTTCCGAAGGGACATTTTGCAGTGTCTGAAGACATTTTTGATGGTCGCACATGAGGGGGTGCGGGGTGGGGAGGGCTGTTATTAGCATGTAGGAGGCAGAGACCAGAGATGGTTCTCAATATCCTACAATGCACAGGACAGCCCCCCACAACAAAGAAGGATCCAGTCCAAAATGTCAGTAGTGCCAAGGTTGAGAAATTCTACACTAGGGCAAAGGGTAGGCCTGGACTCTGCACAGATCGAGAAGGTAATTGGCTAAATTTGCACTGTCCAGTGGAACTTTTTTGTGATACAAGAAATGCTCAATATCTGTGCTGTCCAATATCGTAGCCACCAGAGGCATGTTGTTATTGAGCCCTTCAAATGTAGTTCTTCATACGACTGAAGAACTGAATTTTTAATTTTACGTAATTTTACTTAATTAAATTTTAATCGTTCTGTGCATCTAGTAGCTATTATACTGGACAGTACAAGTCCATATATCTCAGGCTATACCGAGATAGCCTCTCCCTAGTCAGTTATCTCTTCCACTGGTTCGTAATTGAAATTCCACAGTTAGACACTCCTTCTTTAGCTAAGACTTTGACCCATGTTGATATGCTGTTAGCCCGGGGAGGGAGATGACCTTTAACTCATAAAGAGCTGATGATAGTTTAATATGACTAATGGATCTGAAAGATAATTTGACAGGAGC
>NW_007731344.1:123849-133740 GCF_000696425.1 Galeopterus variegatus | reverse complement strand
GTTATCTCTTCCACTGGTTCGTAATTGAAATTCCACAGTTAGACACTCCTTCTTTAGCTAAGACTTTGACCCATGTTGATATGCTGTTAGCCCGGGGAGGGAGATGACCTTTAACTCATAAAGAGCTGATGATAGTTTAATATGACTAATGGATCTGAAAGATAATTTGACAGGAGCAGAGAGCACTGGGGGCCGGAAGTGAAAGAGATTTACCAAGCGATTGAGTAGGGGGTGGACTTGGGAAGGGGGTTATCTAGAATAAAATGCAAGAGGTGGTGACATGGACTAGAAGTAGCAAAGGCAACCTGGGCTTACTTTAATCATATAAGCTTTGCTGAGAACAGGAGCCAAGTACTCAACAGTTCCATTCAGACATGTCTTGAAAATGAAAGCCAAAGTAAGGCAGAAAAGACGAGATGTAGTGCAAAGGAGAGTCTGTTTCCAGCTTTCTCTCTACTCGCCTGTAGCGAGTGAGGCCAAGTCCCCAAGCACTGAGATCTTATGGAGCCCCTCCATATGTAAATCCAAATAAAAGCAATAATACCAACCCACAAAACACAAGGCAGTGTTTTTCCTTTTATTGATTATAAAATTCTGGATAAATTTATGAAAGCCTCATTGTTCTGGTTTCTGCTGGTGCCCTAAGCACTTGCCTCCTTGTTAACCTGTTACTGCTTTAAGGTCTGGGTATTAGGGCCCGTTATCTCCATAATCCATTGTGCAGTTATCCTATTGTACAAATGATCGTAGATGGAATATTGTGCAGAAAATCGACCACGAAGTTTTCTAGAGAAGAAAATCACCAATCTCACCTGGTAAGCTACACCTACCCACATTTCCATAGGTGGGGAAAAAATAATAGCTAAACCAAACCAAACCGAAAACCCTCTCTTCTTAAATGTTCTGCAGGGCTCAAATTGGAATGGCTAGTGGCATCGGTTTTGGTGGCTCCCATGGAGAACAATGGAGATCGAACTGAAAGGGCAAGTCTACCCAATGCTGACAGCGAAGGGGAACTGTATAAAAGAATTGCTAAAGAGGTGAAAGTTTTTCTTCTGCCCAGAAATACACACATTGAGCGATATGTGGGACTGACAGAATAGATGGTTCTGAGCATTGACTCCTTCACGAATTGCTTAGTTGTCCAAACATTGTAGGGGTGGGAGTGGAGTGGAGGGGGAGGTAGTTACATTTAAAACAGTAAAAGGAAGTATTCTTTATGCAGCGTGGTGGTGGTGGTAGTGGGGAGGGGTGCGATTTAAGAACCTTTTACCCCAATGCTAAAAGCTGCAAAAATAAAGAGCTCAAAAAAGGTTTAAATGTAAAATGACAGCTTCGTAATGGATTATCGACTAGAGGAAACTAGGATGTTTAGAGCTAATCTCTGAGATTAGCACAGAGAGGTGCTCTGTCTGCTTCCCAAAATGACTCCTGAGCCATTCTCCAGGGTGGGACACTAGACCAGTCTGACCCTGAGTCTTTGTATTTATTCCATATGACCACTCTTGCTGTGGAAGACGGGGTGAGTTTGCAATTTACTGATATTTGACATAAGCAGCTTTTACGTGTTGGTGCTGAAACAGGCTGAGAAACGCAATCCCTCCCTGGGTAGAATTGGGAGCTTTCCTGCAAGCCCAGACACATGGGGGGCCGGGGTGGGGGCTGTCGCTCACATGCAGTAATAGCTGTTTTTAGACTGATCTGCTCTAAGTCTTTGAGTGCCATGGCTGATTATTGGGTCAACAAACATGAAACGCATTGTCATTGGCCCCAGTTTGAACCAGAAGCAACATGTCTTTCATGAGCATTTAGGATGAAAGATATTAGATTAGAAAAAAAAAAATGTTGGTAATAGTGAGCACATTTGAGGGTCTTTTTAATGTGTGTTTTGCCCTAAGAGAAAAAGTAAGGCAATAAGATCTGCAATATATCCTTGATCTTTTTTCAACCCTGAGTTGTAAGGCCTGTGTTACCTTCATGTTTTCATTATAAGAATTGTAGGGTCAGTTTTCCAACCAGACTTTGAACTCTTAGCTTAAGAAGACATATGGTGCAGTGAACAATGGCTCCAGGAATACTTTATCTAGTGTGAATTTGGCCACATCATTCCCCTTCTCAAAATCCATAAAATTCATCCATGGCTCTCCCTTACCTCCAGGATGAGGAGTCTCTCTGTTAGGACACACACCCTCACCACTGCTCCCGTCCCATGGGGCTACTCCAGTCCTCCAAATGCCACACCCTGGCCCATGCTGGTCCCTCATTTTAGAATCTTCTGCGCCTTCTCTGTGAAACCATCCTCAGCAGTTCTTGAATTAGATTGTCTTGTGCACTCAGTGTTTAGCTTCATTATAGCACACATCGTGTCCTATTTAAGTGACCTCCCAACTAACCCGTGCGGTCCCAGAGGCCAGGGGTCAGGCACCCTGCCGTAGTCACCCTTGCCGTCTCCGTGCCTAGCACAATGCCAGGCACCACTGGAGTAGCAGGGGGACCCAGGCTTAAGGACGGAGCGGATGAGTCATGGGGAACTGTCAGTGACGAAGAGCTTTTCAACAAAGGCACATTCCATATTTTCTCTTCAGAAGTACGTGTGGCCGAGAAGCAGTCAGTAGTCCCCTTATCAACTCTGCATAGTTGAAGATATATATTAAACCCCGTGATTTCTTCTAAGACAAATGAAAAGTAAGAACAGAAATGTTTCCTACACTACAGAAAAGGAAGGAAGGATTGAAGGAGGGCGGGTGGGATGACTACAAGTCATCAAGCAAAAGAGAAGAGAGGACATATTTTGTTCTGAGGCTTGGTCCATGAACAAAACGAAGAAAGGGACGGAAATATATTGGGTACCATCCATGAGATTAAAAGGGGAACGTCTTACAGTTTCCAATCGGTCAGAAGATGCCAGTGGTGTTTCAACCAGAAGCCTTTTCTGCAGCAGAGCTGCATTAGGTCATGGAAACCAACCTGAACTCAACATGAAAGTCCTGACTAATTAGTCAGTTTATTTCCCAACACCTCCCCTAACACTGCCTTTTCATTTTTTACAAATGAATAAGCTTTCTTATTCACCTCGATTGGACTCACTGTGCCTCACAGGTACCGAGGCCTCTCTTGGAAAACGCCGCTTCCCTGCTTGCTCCTGTGGCTGTGGCAAGACCGAGGGGGGAGGGGGAGCACTAGGACAAACAGGCCGTCCCAGGATGTGGGGAAGACAGCGGGTGGGGGGCAGGTGCACAGGCCCAGCCAGGGCCACACAGCCTGGAGCGTGTCCCCCTGGCACAGAGGGCTGTCTCTACTTGCTCCTCTCTGAGGCTGCTCGTCAAGCGGGGCTGGGGATTGTGGCAGCCCGCAGCTGTGTTTAGGAGTGCACTTGCTTTATCTACCACATCCTTTGAGGATTTCATCGCAGGCCGTTTCATCCGCTTTAATGAGTGCTCTGGCAGTTTCTGAACATGGGGCTGTGTCTGCATGTCCTGAACAGTGATTATTTTCACCATTGTTTAGGTTGAATAACATGTATTCACATATCCTTTTGTCACGTCCTTTTCATAGGATGGATCCTCCAGTTCTGGCCAGAGCAAGAAGAAAACTGTAGGGAGAAGGGTTTCAGCTCCAAAGTTGGCGTTGCCCAGTTTTCTTCCTTACCCTCACACCCCGTCAACTAATTAATCACCTCCTGCTGCTATCTAGAATTCCTTGGCAGTTTTCAGATCTGTGCCCTAGATTAGCTCGCACATCGATTAAATAAATATAGTACATCAATTAAGAATCAAAGTTACCTAATAGAATAAGGAAATATAATTATAGAGTGGAAAAAGCCAGTTACAAAACAGTTTGAGGGAATGATTAGCTATGTACATACTTATGATTTTAAAAAGAACTTCATAAGATGCACACGCAAATGACAATGCTTGTTCCTGGAGTGAAATTAAGGGATGTTTTTATTTTATTCTTTACATACTCAAATTTTTTTTCCAAATTCCTTTTGCAGGAAGCATGCATGAACTTTTATAATCTGGAAGGTAATACATAAATGTGAAGAAAATAAGTGTCCTCCTTTTCTCTATTCCTGTCACCACTGCCATAGTTCAGTTTATTGCTCATGTTTCCCTCACCTGCAGAAATCTCCTTGCACGTCCCCCTTTCTTCGATCTCTCCCCCTATTATTCATTCTGTCTCAAAAAGATCTTTCTAAAACAGGAAATCTGACCAAGTGGCCCCTCTGAATTCTCCAGGGTCCCCGTAGGATAAAGAAGGCTGAAATCCTCAGGCTGAAGATGAAAACTCTTCTGTGTCTGACGTTGACCTCCAATGCCTGTCTCCCTCCCTGGTACCTAGAAGCCTGTCTGAGCCCCCCTGCTTGGGGCACGAGGCCCCCTGGGGTCCCCCTCTTCCCTCGCACCTCTCCCTGTCTCTCCCTTCCAGAGCCAGCTCTATGCCACTTCCCATAGGAAGCCGTCCTCAGCGTGGCCAGCCGGAGTGAAGGCTTTTCTTTTCTCCTTTGTTCATATCTCTACATTAGCATTTACCACATTAGTGCACTTACACCTAACGTGTCTCTTTTCTCCACCTGAAGGGCAGGAGGGCGATCCGTCCAGCTCTGGCCTCACTCCCACGTGCCGTCAGGCACTAGCAGGCACTTAAGCATTACTGAGTGAATGAACCTCTAGCCAGTGTGAACGGCTCAAGAAGGGCGAGGGGATCTGAGCTTCCTCTCATTGATCTGTTGCTCCAAGAAAGCTGTCATTCTTAGTTAACTAAGCTTAAGCTCTCTTCTGTCTCCTGGGGATGGTAATATCCTTGAACACTTTAAGGTATTCCATCGTGCTAGCATTTATCTGCCTTACACATTTGGGGCATGAGGAGACACGTCTCATTAGCTGCGCTTCATGGACACATAGCAAAATACTTTCAGTAAGCAACTTAACTCCGATAAGTGAAGTGCTCCTTAGTGCTGTGGGTTGAATTGTGTCCCCTCCACATTCTGTGTTGGAGTTCTAACCCCCAGCGTCTCAGAATGGGACATTATCTGGAAATAGGGTTGTTGCAGATATAGTTAGTTAAATTAAAATGAGGTCATCAGGGTGGTCCCCTAATCCAATATGATTGGTTTCCTTATTAAAGAGGGAAGTTTGGACATAGACACATGTACAGGGAGAACTCCATGTGACCCCACAGAAAGAGATTGGGGTGATGCTTCTACAAGCCAAGGAATGCCAAAGATTGCCACAACACCAGGAGCCAGGGAGAGGCCTGGGTTCTCCCTTGCAGCCCTCAGAGGGAACCGACCCTCCTGACACCTTGATGTCAGACTTTTAGTCTCCAGAATGGTGAGGTAATACATTTCTGTTGCTTAAGCAATTCCATTTGTGGTATCTTTTTTATAGCAGCCCTCGCAAGCTAACTCACTTGGGGACCCTTAAGTGAAATATCAGAAAAAAGCACTTGATCCTAAATCTGGCCTGTTGAATTGTCATTTTGGTAGCCAGCATCCAGCATGATTATGCTGCCCTTTGCAAATGAGAAAGAGAAGGACCTATTCTAGCTCTTTTCAAAATAAAATTAAGGATATTTTCTTTTTCCCTGTACTTTCAATTTTTCAACTGAAAAAACAAACAAAAAACCCCCAACCTATCTGAATTTAGGTGCATACAGAAATAAATTCAAAAGACACAAAAGGATACAGCCCGAAATGTAAGTCCCTTGCTTATCCTCAGTCCCAGCTATTTAGGTCCACTCCCCAGAGGCAACCTCTCTTATATAGGTGCATGTGTATACGCGCATTTCGGGGTTTTTTTTTCACGTAAATGGTCATATACTATATTTTATCACTTCATTAAAGATGTTGGAGATAATTCCCTTAGAATGTACAAACATCTGTCGTTCTTTTTGATGACTACATAGTATTTCTTTGATGAGTGTATTTTCTGCCTGTTCTTAATGAATTCTCAGCTGACTTTTTAAATCAAAACAGACAGAAAGCGTTCCCAAAGCAATCCCTTCACAGCCCGGACAGGGCCGAGACGTCCCATTGCTCCCGCCCCATTAAATAGACGGACACTCTCTGCCACCCGAGGCTACTAGATATGCCTTAAATTCTGTGAAAACCTGGCTTTCTTCATGTTTTATACAGGTGTCTCCAAAGAAGAGCGTTCTTATATTTGACGTGGGACTGGCCCATCCCGGCTCATTAAATCATATTTCATCAAGCTTTTCTCCTCCAATGGGCTATGCTAGAAATGATCGATTTGACACCCGTCGGGCCAGATGAAATGTGAGACAGCATGCGTTAATCACAACCTCTGAGTAGTATGTCTGTCGCCCCCCCATGGCCCACGGGCCACCACTCACTTCCTAAATGCTACTGCGCTGGGATTTCAAGACTCACCTGAGTTCTCTCTACTTGCATTTCTTGGTACTTTTCTAAATTCTCACAGAGACTAGTGACTAGAAATGCTTCTTGTTAAACAGGACTGTGCTTGCATTTATCATCTAATTTCCAAAAATAAGTTGATAAAACCATTCAGCCGTGGCACAATTATATCCTATTTCGTAGTGTTGATTCTGAGTGTGAACTTAAGGAGATAATGGCCATGTCTAATTCATACTTTTTCACTTTGAATCTAAGAAGCTCTTAAACATTGGCCATGGCTACACACTCAGGTGATCTTCAGAAGCCGTAGGCATGTGGAACACCATCCCTGGTGGGTCTGTAACTTTCAAATAGGCCAGGCAGCTCCTGTGTGTGATATAAACTCCTTTCCCTTTTCAGAGTGTCCGTATCTTATCCATTCCTCAAACTCTAATTGATGGCCTCTCAGTCGTCTTCAAAGATCTCTCCAGTCTAAATGAGTAGCTTTCCCTCCTTATTCAAGAGCTGACCATGTGTGCCTCTGCTTAGCTCTTCTTTCTTCTCATGCTGTTTTGAGATATCGTTTCCATGCCAGTTTCCTTAACTAAGGTGCACATATGCCTTGAGAACAGGAACTGGGTGTCTGTACCCTTTATTCACATAGTAGGACATCAGTTGCTGTTCATAGGGTAGAGATAATCATCAGAAACTCAGATTCTCAGATCGCAATAGTTAACATTTACAGAGCACTTACTGCATACGCATCAGAAACCGAGAAATTTACATAAATTATCTAATTTGAGTGTCATAATATCCTTTATATGATAGGTATTATCATTATTTCCATTTTATAGAAATAAAGAGACAGTTTAAGCCACTTGCCTAAAGTCTCATCCAGCTTTAGATACATGATCTTACACACTTAGATGCCTATCTCTTTGTGAGCCCCAAACTCTAGGAAATTGATGAAAACCCAGCCATCAACCTTTAATAATGTAGAAGTCTAATTAATTAATTTGCAAGCTTAGTCAACAGATTGTTTCAATGGTCTTCTAGTTCAGCTCTCTGCTAGAGGTCTATTTTCAACAGAGAGTGTGATCCTGTTGATATCCAAATCAATTCTTGGCCCCAAACTTTCCAATGGTTTCCCATCCACTAGAGGTAAACCTGGAGTTCTTAAAACGGCCTGTAGAGCCAAACCATATCTTCTCCCACCCCTGCACCTCTCTGACCTCCAATCCTCCCCTTTCTGTCCTTTGCTCACCATACTCCAGCCATGTGAACTTGCTGCCATCCTCTTTCTGCATCCCAGACCTTCTCATCGATGTTTCCACTGTTTTAAACTCTCTTCCCCCAGATATTGCCCATTTTTTTCAGCTTGTTACCTAAAGGAAACTTCTCAGGCTGCTGACTATGATGGAGTCACTAGTTTCAGACAGCAGTAGACAGAAATTCCTGGGAGAAGGGATCATGAGGTGAGCCCCACAATAGCCCAGCTCTCTGCCTGGAGATCTGAGTGGGAGCTGAGCCTGGTCATGCTGCTGAGCAGAAGAGATAGGGAACAGAGTTTGGAGCAACTGAGATGCCTGGTATCTGTGCAGAGAGAAAGGCTGTGTATGTGTGTGGGGAGCTCCTCCACAAGTCCACGGCTGCGGGCTGGACTGTCCATGTGTGGGGCAAGAGCACCCAAGCTTACCAAACATCAGCTGCTGTGGGTTGAGACTGAAACAAATGTAATAGAGGTTGAGCAGTTCTGGGGGTAAATATGTAAGCATTTAAATTTGAGCTAACAATAATTAAATAAAATTTAAAATTCAGTTCCTCTATCCATACTAGTGACATCCAAGTGTGCAATAGCCACATGTGACTAGTGGCTTCCCTACGGATGGTGCAGATATAGAACGTTTTCCTCAATGCAGGAAGTTCTATTGAACAGTGCTGATCTGAAGTTTTTACAATACGAAATTCACAATGTCCAGGATTCAATTATAAATTGTTAGACATGCAAACAAACAAAAACCCAGACCAGGATAATGTAATCCATAGTAAAAACTAAAAGCAGTCAAAAGAAACTGATTTTAAGATGAGCCAAATGTTAGACTTAGAAAATAAAGACTTTAAAACATATATGTTTTATAATATGTATTCAAATAATTTAAAGTATATTCATTAATTGAAGAAAATGGTCTTACTGTGTAAATAGATAAGGAATTTTTGGCAGAGAAATGGTAATCATCTATACAGTTCATCTGAGAGCCTAGGTGAAATATTGCCACAGCGTGCCAGCTACAAGCCTATATATTTCTGTGTTGAACACCTAATGGTGAGAGAACCTAATGGAAATTTTTGAATTGTGCAATACCTAAAGTGAATCATTCACTGGAGTAGCCTCCTATCAAAGTGCAAAGATTCAGTGAATTTGGAAACAAATCAGTAGAAACGTTTAAATCTGAAGAACAGAGGGAAAAAATATTAAGGAAACTGAACAGAGTGTCAGAGATCTATGGAACAATATCAAACAGTCTGACATATGTGTGATTGGTGTCCCAGAAGAAGAAGAAAATGACAGCAGAAAAAAAAAAAAACCAACAAAAACTGAAAAAAATAGTTGCCAAGAACTTCCCAGATTTTTTGAAAAATGACTCAAAAATACAAAAAGCTCAAGCAGGAGGAAGAAAACCCTGCCTAGGTACATCGTAGTCAAACAACTAAACGCTACAGAGAAAGACAAAATCTTGAAAGCATCCAGAAAGAAAAAAAAAAAAAAGTTGTATATACAGGAGAACGAAGTTAAGAATTATGGCTAATTTTTCATTAGAAACAGTAGAGTCTAGAAGAAAATGAAACAACAGCGCCAGAAAGAAAAAAAAAAAAAGTTGTATATACAGGAGAACGAAGCTAAGAATTATGGCTAATTTTTCATTAGAAACAGTAGAGTCTAGAAGAAAATGAAACAACAGCTTTAAAGTGTTGAATCCAAAATCTTGTCTACGTAGAATTCTACATGGAACAAAAAGGGTCTTCAAAATTGAAGGCAAAAGAAAGACATCTTTGCATAAACAAAATCTGAGAAGATTCATATTCGGCAGATCTGAAGTACAGGATATGCTAAGGGATGCTCTTCAGTTTTAAAAGAACACCAGATAGGGCCGGCCTGGTGGTGCACTCGGTAGAGTGTGGCGCTTGGGAGCATGGTGGCGCTCCCGCCGAGGGTTTGGATCCCATATAGAGACTGGTCCGCTCACTGGTTGAGCACAGTGCGGGTGCGACACCGAGGGTTGCGATCCCATTGCCCGTCATGGTACAGGCGCAACACCAAGGGTTGCGATCCCTTTGCCGGTCGTGGTACGGGCGCAACACTGAGGGTTGAGATCCCATTACCGGTCACGAAAAAAGACAAAAAGGGAAAAAAAAAAAAAAAAAAAGAACACCAGATAGAAACCACTGAAAGAATGGAGTATCAGAAACAATAAATAACAGGGGCCGGCCCGGTGGCGCACTGCTACAGTGCGCCGCTTGGGAGCACGGCGGCGCTC
>NW_007731344.1:114951-122849 GCF_000696425.1 Galeopterus variegatus | reverse complement strand
CGGCGGCGCTCCTGCCAAGGGTTCGGATCCCACATACAGACTGGTTCCCGCTCACTGGCTGAGCGAGGTGTGGGCGCAATGCCGAGGGTTGCGATCCCGTTGCCGGTCCCGGCCTGGTACGGGCGCGACACTGAGGGTTGCGATCCGTTGCCGGACACGAAAAAAGACAAAAAGGAAAAAAAAAAAAGAAACAATAAATAACTGAACAAACAAGTTGCCCTATATTTACACAGTGGATTACTCAGTAATAACAAAACAATAACTACTGATAAATGTGATAACATGGCTTAAGACAGCCAAGGAAAGACACATTCAGAGACTTTATACTGCGTAATTCTATTTATATGAAATTCTAGAACAGGAAAAACTAACCTATAGTAATATGAATAATTTAGCTTGGGTTGGGAGTAGGAAACTAACTACAGAAGAGTAAGGGGGAAGTTTCTGGGAGATGGAAATTTTCTGTATCTCGATTAGGGCAGTGGATATACATATTTGCCAAAGGTCATCGACTTATACACTTATATGTGTGAATTTTACAGCAGATAAATTATACCTTAGTAAGGTTGGTCTAAGAAAAACCTTGAAAAAGTTACCTTCTCAGTGAGGCTTTCCCTGAGCACCATATTAAAAACTGCACCCCAATACTTCTATCTTCAATTTTTCCTAGCACATATCTCTGTCTAATCCATTAGATATTTTCTTTATCTTACTTTGTCTTCCCTTCTAGAATGTCACTTCCATGTGGGCAAGGACTTTGGCCCGTTATGTTCATTGCTGGGAACCACACTGAAAACAGTGCCTAGCATATAACACATGCTCAATAAATTTTACACGAGAGCATGAATGAAGGAATAAAGGAATGAATACATTTCCTTTCTTTACTGTTACCAACTGTAAGATTGAGCAGACAGGGTAAAATTATGCTTTACAAATATGTTGTGAGACTCAAGACACCAGATTTCAGTCTAACTCAAAGTTAGAAGAAAAGAAACCTGAGTAAAATGGAATTATACGTAGACTAAATACATGGGCCAATAGTTGGCACATTGCGTTCAATCTTCATCTAGGCTCTCAGATGAACTGTAGGTTATTGCAATAAATGTAACCACAGATATTTTTCTGTACTTTACCCATTAGAAGATAGGGGTGTAATAGGGAGTTGGGGTAATGATGAGCAGAGAAGTGGGGTTAGTTGGCAAGAGACAGAGGCGGGTAGATTGCTATCCATTATCTAGCACATACTACCTCCAGGCCTCTCTGATTCTTTCCGGGAATTAATAAGTGTAAATTCTCTTAAGTGTAGAGATCTCATGATACTTGGGTCTTGCATGTCTCTGGCTACAAAAATGTGTTGATAAGCACTTGTGATAGACATAATGTGAGAATATGGATGTGTCCTCAATTCTGTAGAGTTAGCATCTCATTTAGCATCAAATTCCAGACAACTGGAAAAGAATTCACCCCATTGGAAATGTTTATCCTGGAGGGAGAGGGCGCATTCAAGGTGGGGGAAGGTTCAGAAGAGGGTGTGGACCACATATCAGCAGCATCCCGTGGAAACACACCCCTGTCCTAGGTGTCACACCCTTTCAGAGAAAAGAGCAAACTGAATTCCAGGTTTCAGGTGAGGGCATGTTTATTCCAGGTAAATAATTGATAAAACAAGATTCCAACCTACAAAACCATGTGGGTCACGCTGAAGCATATGACCTCAATGCCACCTCCTCCAAGGCAAATGCCAGCCTGCCTCTGATCTCAACTGCACTTAGATGGCATATCACACATTCCAGCGTGTGGACACATTCCGCTCGGTTCTGCGCCCCGGTTGTTGGCCAGTACTGAGCCCCTACCCCGGCCTCTCCAGCTCCAAAGTGCAGAAAAAAGGCACCTTGTCTCCTACTCTATATTTGCCATTAAAAGAAATCCCTTTCTTCTTTCTCATTCCTCTATCCTCTCCCCAACCCTGCCCATTAGGGAGTCAATATTCAAAAAAACTGGGGAGTGGGGCTCTGGGCGGGGGCCATGGGGGAACATTCATACTTCTCATTCCAGGCCCCCTTGAGTGTGAGAATTGCAAGTGCCAGCAGTCAGCCCTTTCAACGGAGAGGAAAAGAATCTGGGGGAATTCTTGTGGAAGTAGAGAAGATATTAAAGAAGAAAGACATTTTTGTAAGAGATCTTCTTGTCTGTAATAAGGCAGCTGGGAAGGGGCTTGGAGAGAGGGACCGGGGAGAGGGACCGGGGCGAGGGACTGGGGAGAGGGACCGGGGAGAGGGACCGGGGAGAGGGACCGGGGAGCCAGGGCTGAGAATAAAAGTGGAAATCAACTTGAAGATTCTGAGAGAAGAAAGAGGGGAGGAAATCCACCCGAGGGAATAGCTCAGCCTTCACAAAAGGAGCCAGCAGGGACGGGGGATAGAGACGGAGAAGAGGAGCTGATTAACGCTTTAAGTCTGAGCCAAGAAGACTGAGCGACGAGAGGCCATGGCACAAGGGACTTATTCTGACAGTATGTAGCTGTGGAGTGCGAGACAGGTGCAGGTGTGGCATTACTTGTGCACGGAGCACAGGACAGCAGTGGATGAGACGGACAATGGAGCACTGAGATGGCATGTGTGAGTGTGTCTGTGAGTGTGAGTGTGTGTTTCTGAGTGTGAGTTTGTATATGTTTCTGTGTGTGTGTGCATGCTGCAGGTGAAGACTTTAAAGAAGACCTCCTGCCAACTGCATGTGGAGCCAGGCTGCCACAGCCACAGAAGTCTGGGGCTTCATTTTCAAATGAACCTCAGATCATCCAAGATTGAACCTGCTTTCAGTCCTGTCTTCTACCAGCACGTTTCCAAAGAGACTTCCTGGAGGAAGGATTACCTTATTAACCCCATAAACACTTTTCCTCAGTAGAAAGCGCCCACGATTGTTTCTGATACTCCATTCTTTCAGTGGTTTCTATCTGGTGTTCTTTTTTTTTTTTTTTTTTCCTTTTTGTCTTTTTTCGTGACAGGTAATGGGATCACAACCCTCGGTGTCGTGCATTGGCTGTAAACACCGATGTGGTAAGAAGCGTGGCTGTGCTATGACAGGTGCTTTTAGCTGAGATCAAAGGCCAAGTCAGTGTGGTAGACAGCTGGGTGTAAACAGCTCCAAGCTCATTGCACGCACATTCCCCGGCGCACACTCTGCAGACCCACTGGCCTCCTTGCAGAGCCTCAAACACAACCTCTGCAATTGCTCTCTTTGCCTGAAAGCTTTGACCCTAGACCTCCAGGAACCTGGCCCTCCAGACCTCCCTCCCTAAGGCATCTCCTACACCACATCGCACCTTTCCTCTTCTTTATGGCACTAGTGTACCTACTTATCTCTGGCTTACTTGTACCTCTACCATTAGAATATAAGCTCCACGAGAACAAGGGGAGCTTGTCTATTTTCTCCAGCATTGAGGACAGTGTTTGGCACATAGAAAGTGCTCATAAATGCTCAATGAATGAGCAAACATGCCTACTCCACAAGAACAAGGGGAGCTTGTCTATTTTCTCCAGCATCGAGGACAGTGTTTGGCACATAGAAAGTGCTCATAAATGCTCAATGAATGAGCAAACATGCCTGTCAATGTAGTATTTGTATCTTCCATGTTCCATAGAAGGGATTTTTCTGCACTAGTACTTTCAGCAGACTCTCCCAGCCCTCCTATTCTGTAAAGTGATTGGAACAGCCTTTAAAGACAAAAGAAAAAGGTAGGCCAGAGTTAGCAGTTAAAGACCCACCCAAAAGGGCAATGCTCTTTATTAAGGAAGTAAGTAGCTGTGGTTCACTTTTGTTGTGTGGTCATAAGCAGGCCCAGAGGTCCCCAGGTGAGTTCAAACTCCCCTCTGTTTACTGGGTAGAATAAATCTTATTATGATAGAGACACTAAAATTCACAGGCACAGAAGGCCTGGCTCTCTTTGACTTATCTCCATAGTTTCTGTTTGAGGCTGGCCTGGCTCTCATGGGTTGGGGGGTCAGGGCTGGGGAAAACTGGAGTTGTCAAGAGGATCTGGACTGGCTGCAGCTGAGGAGCCACCTGTCAGCTTTTCAAGGCTCTTCAACTTGCTTTGATCACTCAGCCAGTAGCAGCTGCAGGCAGCAGCCCTGAGTTTGTGGTCCCAGCTCCTGGTGCCCATGTGGAGAGGGTGTGAAAATCTCTTCCCACGCTCAGCCAGCTTCAGCCCAGAGCTGCTTGGTCAGAGCTGGTCTGAAAGCTGGATTGTGAAGGGCCAGCCCACTTTCCCTGTTCTCCACTCCGTTTCCACACCCCAGCTCCATCCCCTTGCCCACTGGGCTGAGGCGCTGCCATGGCTCAGCTCATCCAGCCTGCTCTGCTCAGGCCTGCCCACCTTCCTCTCCACCCCCGACCTCACTTCGGGACTCCTGTCTCCACCAGAAGAGCAGGGGCCTGAAGGTGCTGGATCACCCCAATTTCTACCTTCATGAGCTGCAACTTTGGGAAAGTCAATTCTCTCTGAGACTCAGTTCTTTACCGGTAAATCTGGGCCAAAAATCCCCACTCTGTCTAGCTCACAGCATCTCTTGGTTCTAAAGAGACAACAGATGGTGTCTCATTGACCTTCTAGGCTGAGATGTTCACAGTTCTTCAGGAGCTAGTCTGGGCAATACGGTTTGATCTAATAAATGATAAGCTAGCTTATAATTGGCTCTTACTGGCCAAAGGATTCAAGGGTTGCACCCTTTAGGTAACATGTTTTCATTTACATCCAGTCTTTTCATGTGTATCATCTTATGGAGGAAATCACTGGCGGTGAGGTTTTCAGGTGTCAGGCTGACCTCTAGAGGTGATACCTTGAGGGAGAATGGCCTTTATGGCTTAGACAATGGTCCTCTCGGCCAGTGCACGAGGCTGACCTAAACCTACAAAGTCTCGTATCATCTGGGCAGGGTCAAAGATGGTCCCAGAGGCCCCCGTCACCGTTACATAACTAGTTATTTTGCAACTCTTGCCTCATCAAAAGTATGTTTTTCTCTTGGTTTGGTTTCTCTTTCAAATACCCTGATTATAAATTGCAACAACCGGGCAGATCTGGACAACCTGAAACAGAAGTCTCATTATCTGGCTTTGGCAACTTCCTCTGTGACTAACTGTGCAAGCAGAAATGTACTCAGACTCTTGGGGTGGAAGGGATCCTAGAGGTCAATGTCATTGGCAGTCAGCACGATTCTTGCCTTATTGAGCCCCTACTCTGTGCCAGACGCTACAGTGGATGCTGGCAGGGATGTGACCAAGATACTGAACAAGAGCCTGTCACTCAGTTCACTGGAGGAAGACAGGCAGGTGAGCACACAGGTGGAATGCACTGATACATGTAGTGTAGTTGCATGCTCGGGGGCGCAGGGCATGTCACCCAGGGCTGGGGGATCAAAAAGGCTTCTTGGGGGAAGTGGAGTCTTTCCCCGCCCGTATCTTTCTTGAGGCATAATTGGCAAATGAAAATCTTTAAGTGAAGGACTCGATGTTTCCATACGTCTTCACTGTGAAATCATCGCCACCACTGAACTAATAAACACACGCGCCACCTCACCGGTTACCATTTTCTTTTGAGAGGTGGAGTCACGCAGGAAGAAAAGGATCAAGCCAGGAAATCCTAGGGCAGAAGGAAGATGTTCCAGGAAGAGTTTCCTGCACGTGTGAGGTATGACAGGAGGAGCGGTGGGAAGAGGAGAGGAGGGACAGAGAGGGCCAGCTGGGCAGTGACAGACGGCCAGCATCAGGGAGTGTGACTGAGCTCTTTGCACATGTGGGGAACTGCTGGGGATCTTCGGCTGGAGTGTGAAGTTCAAGGTGGGGAAGGAGGGAGGTGGAGCTGGGGTGGTGAGCAGGGGCCAGTTCAGGAGGGGCCTCACGGGCCTTGGACTTCATCCTGATGGGTTCAGGACATGCTGCCCCCTAATATGACATGCTGGCATTTGAGAGAACAGTAGAAGCAGGTGGTTCTCTCTCACCTTTCTATCTCCCTCCTTCTCCCGTGAAGCAGGTCAGAGGACCTAGGAAGGATTTTCTGATATTCCCTAAAGCAGGTCATATGACTGTCTTGTGAAAGATGCCCACATACCAGAGAAAAGGAGCGCCCTTATCTCATAAGACACAGGGATGTGGAGAAAAATCAGAACAAACAAGCTGTGCTAAGTTCTCCCCGCCCCCGGTTTATTACCATGAGGTCACACCCTTCGTCCTCCCATCCCACTTCTGTGCAACTGGCCAGTCTCATCAAGCTAAGCATAAAAATCCACAGGCTTCCAATTCTTTGGGTCTTCATTTCCTTATGAAGGCTCCCCCATGTCATGTAAAACTTACGTTAAATACATTTGTATGCTTTTCTCTGTTAATCTGCCTTTTGTTATAGGGGCCTCAGCCATGAACCTAGGGTGGGTAAAGAAAAAATCCTTCCTGCTCTACAATCCCAAAGCCAACAAGGGGACTCTGCAGGTTGTAAACAGCAGAGCTGTTAGAGAACACTGGGTGAATCCTAAGGTTTCTTCAATGGTCCCACTGGCAGACAACTCATTCTACCATGAGGCAGGTCAAGTTGTTTGCAAAATGTGTGTTCAAACAAAGCCCAAAGCTGTCCCTACAAGAAGACTGGTGTGGTTCTGCCCTCACTGGTCTCCCTGCTCCTCCACCGGCTGTGTTCTTGTGATCTGAAGACCCTACCCCTCTCCAAGCTCCTCTTCATCAGGGTTAACAAGCCCAATGCCTCTTACCTCTCCTCATCAGATAGAGCAGAGCTTCTCCTGGGAAGCACGGTGCTTGGAAAGCCCATGGGGTCCTCTCTCCTCTGGAGAGGTGAGCCGTCTACAGCACAGATGTCCCATCAGCCACCTGAGCACGGATGGAGCAGATGACTCCTCTGCTGGTGGGCAGTGCAGCCGCTTACACGGGCACCGAGCCCACCTGCTTTGCCTTCTCACAACTGGTCTCAGTCTGGCACTGGCTTCTTTGAGTAGCTTGCTGTCCTACTGCCACTCTTGCCTGTTCCCCCAAGAACGTACTCTTTTAATATTGCTCGTTTTATTAAGCCTCAAGTATAACTGTTTGGCTTCTTTTGACAGCTTCTTGCTCTGAAGCTCAGTAAATCTTGATTGGACGCCTTCATGCCACTGGCAACATAGTGTAATGGTAACAACTATCTTCACAGTCAGAAGGACCTGAGTTTGAATGTTGGCTCAGCTACTTAATAACTGTGTGACCAGAGTGACATCATCAGGATGGTGGAATGGATGATTCCCAGTGTCACTTGTCCCCACGAGTAAGCGATTTACAACTATTATAAAGCAAGGACTGCTAACCTGGGACTGCTAGAGCTGGGGGAAGAGGAGGAGAGACCCGTGGAGTTTGTGATGGTACAAGAGGCCATGGTGAGAGAGTGTAGGGATGGAAGCTGTTGTTCAGAGCTCTGGCCGCTTCTGAGCAAGCCTGGTACAGAGGTGGGGAGTAGCTGCTATACATGGATCAAAGGCAAAAAAAGTGGTAGCAGTACCCTTTGTGTAAACCTGCTTGGCATCTGCGAGGAGGAGGAGAGCTTCAGAGCACACCTTACCAGACTACAGGCGTGAAGACCACTGGCAGGATTCCCCTGGATCAAAGGCAAAAAAAGTGGTAGCAGTACCCTTTGTGTAAACCTGCTTGGCATCTGCGAGGAGGAGCAGAGCTTCAGAGCACACCTTACCAGACTACAGGCGTGAAGACCACTGGCAGGATTCCCCTGGGCCTGCATAGGAGCAAGGACCACAGACAACGGGATAAAGGAACCATTCAGAGGTCAGTGAGTTATATAGCAAGGGATGCATACATGGCCTCCCCCAGGGGAAGCAGTTGGGATGCAGGAGAAAGCCTGGCCCACCAGG
>NW_007731344.1:112639-114533 GCF_000696425.1 Galeopterus variegatus | reverse complement strand
AGAGCTTCAGAGCACACCTTACCAGACTACAGGCGTGAAGACCACTGGCAGGATTCCCCTGGGCCTGCATAGGAGCAAGGACCACAGACAACGGGATAAAGGAACCATTCAGAGGTCAGTGAGTTATATAGCAAGGGATGCATACATGGCCTCCCCCAGGGGAAGCAGTTGGGATGCAGGAGAAAGCCTGGCCCACCAGGAGAAAGCACTGGTCCATTGGGCACAGTGTGGGCAGCTGGTCTCAGTGCCAATCGGTCAGGGTGACAGAACAGCAGGAGGTGCAATCTGTGGGAAAGACTCAGTCCTGTGCTAAAATTGCCACACAGCCCAGACCTGGAAGTGATTAACAATCTACACATAAAAGCCTTCCCCAGAGAATCAGCAGCAAAGCAGCAGTTTAGCTCAAACACAAAGCTCGGGTTCTGTCCCCCACAGGAACTTCCCCCAACTCAGGAACTAATAAGAGTACAGCTTATGGGTGTCAGTGCAGCATCCACGTGGTGATGGCAGCTATGGATCCCCCCACTGAATGGAAACAAAACAAAACAAAACCCGCAGACCAGAGACAAGCTTGCAAATTAACCAGTAAAGGTCTAACACCATCAGAGAACAACTATAAAACCTAGAAGAGGTAGCAGTCTCCTCAGATGCCCAGGCATCCACGTAAAGATGCAGAGATCAAGAAAGAACACAGAAGTATGCCATTGCCAAAGGAAACAAACAAAGCACCAGCAATGGACGCAGAGGGGCAGCTGATCTATGAAATGTCAGACAGAGAATTCAGACATTCAGAATAACCCTCCTAATGTGAGTTATGAGAAAATACAGATAGAAAATTAAGTGATATCTGGAAAAAAACTCAGGAGCAGAATGAGAAACTTGACAAAGGAATAGAATCAATTAAAAAACCAAATAGAAATTATGGAAATAAAGAATACATTATTTGAATTGAAAAACTTGATAGAAAGCTCCAACAGCAGACTTAATCAAACAGAGGAAAGACTCAGTGAGCTCAAAGATAAAGCACAAGATATTATCAAATCAGAGGGGCGAAAAGAATAGAGAGTAAGAAAAAATGAAACAGAAATACAGCAAATATGGTCCTCTCTCAATTGACATAACCTCCACATAATTGGCATACCCAAAGGAGAAGCAAAAGGAAGAGACTTAGAAAGCATATTCAAGGAAATAACAACCGAAATTTTCCCAAATATGGAGAAAGATTTCAGCATCCAGATACAGGAAGCTCAGAGGTCGCCAATCACATTCAATCCAAGGAGGAGCACCCCAAGACACATCATAATCAAATTATGAAAAACCAAAGACAAAGAAAAAATACTGAAAGCAGCAAGAGAAAAGAAACACATAACATTCAACAGAGCCCAATACTTCTCTCGGTGGGTTTCTCTCTAGAAACCCTACATGCCAGAAAAGACTGGGAATGAAATATTCAGCGTGCTGAGGGACAAAGACTGTCAGCCAATAATTCTGTACCCAGCAAAGCTAACCTTCAAGTATGAAAGAGAAATAAAGTCTTTCCCAAACAAAGACTGCTACCTCTTCTAGGTTTTATAGGTGTTCTTTGATGGTGTTAGACCTTTACTGGTTAATTTGAAAGCTCAATTTTTGAGTCTTTTCCCAAAAACTTCCCAAGGGAAACACTAAAGGTAGCTCTTCAATTAGAAAGAAAGTGACACTAAAGAGTAGCAAGAAAATATCTGAAGGTGCATAATTCATTAGTAAAGTAAATACAAAGGCAACCTCCGGATATTCCAGTGTTGTAAGGGTGGGGAATAAACCACTTATATCCTTAGCCCGGTGGCGCACTGCTATAGTGCGCTGCTTGGGAAGCGCAGTGGCGCTCCCACCGAGGGTTCGGATCCCACATACAGAC
>NW_007731344.1:36949-111559 GCF_000696425.1 Galeopterus variegatus | reverse complement strand
ATGTTTTTTTGTAAGCCTCATGGTGACCATAACACAAAAACTGATAAGAGACATACCAAAAATAAATAGTGAGAAATCAAAATATCAAGCTAGAGAAAACCACTCAACCACAAAGGAAGACAGTAAGACCAGAAAAAAGGAAAAGAGGATCCGCAGAACAACCAGGAAAAAAAAAATAGCAAAATGTCAGTAATGAGTCCCTACATATCAATAATAACCCTAAATGTAAACAGAGTAAATCTACAATTAAAAGGCACAGAGTGCTGAATGGATTATAAAACAAGAACCAACAATATGGTGTCTTCACGAAACTAACTTCACACCGACTGAAAGTGAAGGGATGGAAAAGGATGTGTCATGCAACTGGAAGCCAAAAAAGAACAGAAGTAGCTATGTTTATAAAGGATAAAATAGACTTCAAGCCAAGGAATGTAAAAAAAGATAAGGAAGGTCATTATAGAGTGATAAAGGGATCAATTCAACAAGAGGATATTATAATTCTAAATATATATGCACCCAACTCTGGAGCTCCCAATTATATATTAGATCTAATGGGAGAAATAGACTCCAACACAGTAATAGCTGGAGCCTTTTAACACCTCACTTTCAGCAAAGGACCGATCATCCAGACAGAAAATTAACCAGGAAATAACAGAGTTAATCTCTACTCTAGGTTTATTGGACTCAATGGACATATGCAGAACATTTCATCCGAAAGCTGCAGGATACACTTTCTTCTCAGGCAGCACATGGAATATTCTCTAGAATATACCATATGTTAGGTCACAAAACAAGTCAAACAAATTTTTAAAAATTGAAATCATGTTAACTATCTCGTCCAACCACAATGGAATGAAATTAGAAATCAACAACGAATGGGACTGTAGAAAATGTATGAATACATGGAAATTAAACAGCATGCTCCTAAGCAATGAAGAGGTCAAAGAAGAAATCAAGAGGGAAATTTAAAAATTCCTGGAGACAAATGAAAATGAAGACACAACATACCAGAACCTATGGGATGCAGCAAAGTTAGTTCTAAAAGAGAAGTTTGCCGCAAGAAATGCTTATGTCAAAAAATAAGAACAATTGAAAATAAACAGCATAACATTACACCTCAAGGAGCTGGGGAAAAAAAGAACAAACCAAACCCAAAATCAGTAGAAGGAGAGAAATAACAAAGATCAGAGCAGAAATAAATGAGTTAGAGATTAAAAAAAAAAAAATACAAAAGATCAATGAAACAAAGAGTTGACTTTTCTATAACATAAACAAAATTGACAAACCTCTAACTAGACTAATGAAAAAAAGAGAGACTACTCAAATAAATAAAATCAGAAATGAAAAGGAGGCATTACAAATGATACCACAGAAATAGAAAGTATCAAAAGAGACATTTACAAACAACTATATGTAAATGAACTGGAAAACCTAGAAGAAATGGATATATTCCTGGACACATACAACTTACCAAAGTTGAATCATGAAGATCTGGAAAATCTAAGCAGACCAACACTGAGAGTAATGAGATTGAAGCAGTAATAAAAAGTCTTCCAACACAGAAAACCTCAGAACCAGATGGTTTCACTGCTGAATTCTACCAAACATTTAAAGAAGAACTAACATCAATTCTCCTCCAACTCTTCCAAATAATTGAAGAGGAGGGTGTGAAGGTTAATTCTAGGTGTCAACGTGGTTAGATGAAGGAATGCTGAGAAACCTGGCAAAGCTATCTCTTTAGGTGTGTCTGTGAGGGTGTTTCCAGCAGAGATTAGTATGAGAGTCTGACTGGACTGGGTGGGAAAGACCCATCCTCAATGTGGGTGGGAACCATCCAATTCGCTGGGGGTCTGGAGAGAACAAAAGACAGAGAAAAAAGGTGGAAGCTCTCAATCCGCTAGAGCTGGGATACACTCTTCTCTCCTGTCCGTGGACATCAGAGCTCGAGACTCTTCAGCTTTTGGGTTCCAGGACTTATACCAAGGACACCATCAGCTTCCCAGGTTTTGAGGCCTTCAGACTTAGACTGAGCCACATTACCAGCATGCAATTTATAGATAACCTATTGTGGGACTTTTCTTTACAATCATGTGAGCTAATTCCTCTAACAAATCCCTCTCATATATTTATAACATAAACTATTGATTGTCTCTCTGGAGAACCCTGACTAATACAAAGGAAAAATTTCTAAACTCATTCTACGAGGCCAGCATCACCCTCATACCAAAACTGGAAAAAGACACAATCAAAAATGAAAACTACAGACCAATATCCCTAGTGAACAGACATAAAAATCCTCAACAAAATACTGGCAAACAGAATCCAGCAACGCATTAGAAAGATCATATACCATGATCAAGTGGAATTCATCCCAGGGATACAAGGATGGTTCAACATATGCAAATTTATACACATGATACATCACTTCAATAGAATGAAAGAAAAAACCACATGACCATTTTAATAGATGCAGAAAGAACATTTGATAAAATCCAACATCACTTCATGATAAAAGCATTCAGCAAATTAGATATAAAAGGAATGTACCTCAACACAATAAAGGCCATATATGGCAAAGCCACAGCTAATATCATACTGAATGGACAAAAATTGTAGGCTTTTTCTCTCAGATCTGGAGCAAGATAAGGACGCCCACTCTCCCCATTCTTATTCAACATTGTACTACAAGTCCTAACCAGTGCAATAAGGCAAGAGAAAGCAATAAAGTGCATCCTAATTGGAAAGGAGGAAGTCAAGCTATCCCTATCTGCAGATGACATGATCCTATACACAGAAAATCCTAAAGACTCCACCATAAAATTACTAGAACTGCTAAATGAGTTCAGTGAAGTGGCAGGATACAAAATCAACACACAAAAATCAATAGCCTTCCTATATGCCAACAACAGAGTAGCAGAAGAAATCAAAAAAGGAATCCCATTCATGATAGTTGTCAAAAAAATGAAATACCTAGGAGTAAATTTACCCAAGGAGGTAAAAGACCTCTACAATGAAAACTATAAAGCATTGGTGAAAAAAACTGAAGAGGACACAAATTAATGGAAAGATATCCCATGTTCATGGGTTGGAAGAATTAACATCATCAAAGTGTTTATATTACAAACAATATACACATTCAATGCAGTCCCTCTCAAAATACCAATGACACTCTTCACAGAAATAGAAAAAAAATGATCTTAAAATGTGTGTGGAACCATGAAAGACCCTGTATAGCTGAAGCAATCCTGAACAAAAAGAACAAAGTTGGAGGCATCACATTTCCTGACTTCAAAATATAATGTAAAGCTGTAGTAACCAACACAGCATGTCACTGGCATAAAGACAGACAAATTCACCAGTGGAATAGAACAGAGAGCCCAGAAATAAATGCACACACTTATAGCCAACTCATTTTTGACAAAGGTGCCAAGAACACACAGTGGGGAAAGGGCAGCCTCTTCAATAAATGGTGCTGGGAAAACTGGACATCCACATGTAGAAGATTGAAACTAGACCCCTGTCATTCACCATGTACAAGAATCAGCTCAAAATGGATCAAAGACCTAAATTTAAGATCCAAAGCAACGCAACTACTGGAAGAAAATGTAGGGAAAACACTACAGGAAGTGAGAGTGGGCAGTGCTTTTTTGAGCGAGACTACAAAGACAGGCAACTAAAGCAAAAATGCATAAATGGGACTGAAGCTTCTGCACAGCAAGGGCCATTGTCAACAAAGTGAAGAGACGACCTACAGAACAGGAGAGAGTGTTTGCCAACTGCACATCAGACAAGGGGCTAATGTCTAGAATATACAAGGAAATTTAAATAATTCATTAGCAGAAAAACAAATAAACCAAATAAAAAATAGGCAAGCAACCTGAACAGACATTTCTCAAAAGAAGACATACAATTGGCCAACAGGCACATGAAAATTGCTCAACATCACTATTCACCTGGAAAATGCAAAATAAAATCACAATGAGATATCATCCTAGTTAGAATGACTATTATCAACAGGACAAAAATAACAAATGCTGGCGAGGATGCGGAGAAAAAGGAACTTTTCTACATTGCTGGCAGGAGTGAAAATTGGTAGAGCCACTGGTGAAAACAGTATGGAGATTCCACAGAAAACTAAAAGTAGATCCACCCTACTTCCCTGCTATCCTGCTACTGGGTATAGACCAAAAGGAAATAATATCAATATATCAAAAAGACACCTGCACTCCCATGATCATCACAGCACTATTCACAACAGCCAAGAGGTGGAATCAACCTAAAATGCCCATCAATGGATGAATGGATAAAAAACTGTGCTATGTATACATAGTGGAATACTACTCAGCTACTGTGCTGTGTATATATAGTGGAATACTATTGCAGCAACGCAGATGGAACTAGACACCACCATGTTAAGTGAAGTAAGTCAGGCACAAACTAAATACCACCTGATATCACTCACATGTGGAATCTAGAAAAAAAAAAGTAGTGGTTCTCTTAGAAGTAGAGAGTAGAATAATAGTTACCAGAGGCTGGGGGTGGGGGTTGGGGAGGAGAAGTGGTGGACTAATGGGTAAAAAATCATGCTCTCTACCCCAGGTGAATCACTGTGCGGTATACGCATGCATTGAAATAGTATAGTGTACCCCACAAGTATGTACGAGTAAATATTAAAATACTTTGAATAAAAAAAAAATAACTGTGTGACTTCAGGCAGGTGGCTTAACCTCTCTGAGCTTCCATTTCTCCATCTGTGTAATGCTGACGATATCCAGCTTTCTGAGGTGTGAAGATCTGAGTTAATTTGGCTAATGTCCTAGGCATGAGGAACTGGTGGCTGTTAAAGATAAAGTGACAGTGGTAGTAACAGTGACGATCCTGCTCTTCTACTCGCAGCTGTATGATCTGGGTCTAATTACTTACTCAGAGCCTCGGTTTTCCCATCTAGCAGTGAGAATAATAGCTGTCTTTGGTGGAGTTATTGGGGGATCCGCTGTGATAAAAGCATGTGAAACACACAGTAGGTTCGTACAGTGCGTGTACATCCTTGCCTCTGCCCTGCAGGGACAGACAGCCCTGCCTCTTTTAGCCATCTCCGTCATCATTAGGCCCTTTCTCTCCATCTCGAGAAGCTCCTGTCAGGGTTCCATGCTCTTTCTGGGCAAACATCCTCTGAAAGCATCAGAATCTTCTTTTTGGTTGCCCAAGATCAGAGTCATTTTTCTGTTCCTTGTTTTTCCCTTGTTCTCTCTTTCCTGACTGTTATGGGTTGAATTGGGTCCATTCTCCCCTTTGCACCCCTCTCCACCCCCAGAAAAATAGGTATGTTGAAACCCAAACCCCTAGTACCTGCGAATTTGACCTTAATTGGAAATAGGGTCTCGGCAGATTTCATCAATTTGAGGTGAGGTCATGAGAGTGGGCCCTAGTCCAATACAACTGCTGTCCTTATAAGAACAAAAGAGAATGCCGTGGGAAGCCAGAGACGCGCAGGAGGAAGACAGCCATATGGACAGGTGGCAGAGATTGGAGCGATGCTGCCACAAGCCACGGAATGCCTGGGGCTACCTGAGGCTGGAAGATGCGGGGAAGGATCCCCCCTAGAAGCTTCGGAGGGAGCACGGCCCTGCTGACACCTTGATTTCAGACTTCGGACCTCCAGAACTGTGAGAGAATCCATTCCTGTCATTTTAAGCCACTTGCAGTGTGGTATCTGGTTATGGCAGCTCTAGGAAACTAACACCCTGCCCCCATTACTAGTTAGAGTCCACATGCCTGTAGAATAAACATTCTTAAGCTCACTTTTAAAATGGGCAAGGTAGTTACCCAAATTAGGGATTCGCACTGTGGTATCTGGTTATGGCAGCTCTAGGAAACTAACACCCTGCCCCCATTACTAGTTAGAGTCCACATGCCTATAGAATAAACATTCTTAAGCTCACTTTTAAAATGGGCAAGGTAGTTACCCAAATTAGGGATTATATATAAAATAAAATGGGCTGGATGGAATAGGGGCAGGGTGACCAAGGAGGAAAGAAAACTGCTTAAAAAGATTCAGAACCCCACCTTACTAATGAATAAGAGAAAGCAACTTGCTGTAAATTTGGAAAGGCCTTAAATGACTGTCAGCACGGGAAGAATAACCTGGGGCCTCCCTCAAGGGTCTCAGGGGAGCTGGTATTTTCATGCTGATTTAATCTAAGATCTCAGCTTTAACAAGGGATAGGGTTTACAGACTAAAAATTAGCCACAAGGTATAACTTTACCCGTGGTTTAATAGAGGACTAAAAGAATAAAGCAAGCAGCTGTGTTGAAACTTGCCAGGCAACATGAAATGCTATGGTTTGAACAAAGCCGAGTTGGCCTGAGTATGAATTACAGGAAGAAAGGAAGGAAGAAAAAGAAAGAGCTTCAGGGCTATTTATTCTTTTTCTATGGGACACATTGAAGAAAAGACCAAATCACATGTCACAGACCCAGCTGGAAAACGTGGGGCCAAGCAAAGCACAGGGGCATGAGTCACCAGCTCCCAGCTTTTGGGAGCTCCTTAATGGGGAGCCCAGCAAAAGCCTCCCCATTGTACTGATGGAGACCCATTGTTTCTGGGGCTGCTGTGAACTTCAGCTAAATGTTGTGCACATCCTTAAAAACTAGAACCAGCAATGATGACCTTCAAGTCATGCAGCCTAGTGTTTCAGGGTAAAATAGCGCCTAGATCTCAGCTGGGTGGGGATGGAGAAAGACACTGCTGACAGGTGATCAGCTCTCTCAGACTGGATTTTGCTCAGTTTGAGACTACAGTGGGCATTTGCTGTTTTCGGTTTCCCAGCATCTTTTCCTCCCTGCTTCTGGCAACCATATTATATCTTTCCTTTGGGGACTTGTGTTTCTTTATTCTCAGTCTCTGGTGCAAAGGTGGGCACATCCCCATAGCCTGGCCAATCAGAGTATTTCATTGTCAGCAGTAACTGGTTTAGGGATGGGTGCATGGTACAAGTCAGCCCAAAGAGAGTCAGTCCTAGGGACTTTTCCCAAAGCTGCTGGGGATGAGATGCAGTGAGCTGGGTTGCCGAGAGGATAGGGGGGTGTGTGGAGCTGATGGCTGTCATCGTCCTGCCACACAGGAGGAGTCAGCCTGAGCAAGGTGAGGAACGCAGAGACCAAGTCCTGATGACACTGAGCCCTGAACCAGCCGTGCCTGAAGCTCTTTTCTGTCACATGAGCCAGTACGCTCCATCCTTTTGCAGAAGTTAGGTTTCTTTTACTGGCAGCCTAAGGCATTCTGACCGACACGTAGACTTCTGTCAGGTATAATAGGTGCCACAGCAAATGTTACACAAATACATAGAAGCCAGAGGGAAGATACACTCTGTATTCTCATGGCATGTTGGATCTGACGATTCTTATAGGGTAGAGAAGATGTGAACGCAGGAATAGTGGACAGAGTATTTCGGAGTACTTTGACTATTTCCAAAACATAAAATTACGGTATTATTCCTTTAAATCTTTCTGGAATAAAGGAATAAAAACAAAGTCTTTAAACAACAGTAGTAATCTGAATTCTCCCTGCAGTAAAATGGCATAATATAATCATAATAATGATTAAGACCCATCCCAAAGGCAGGAACTGTGTGTTTAGTTATAGGCTCAGACCTAGGGTGATCAACCCATCCTGGTTTGTCTGGGGCTGTCCCTGTTTTAAAATTGAATGTCACGTGTCCTGGGAACCCCTTGGTCCCAGGCAAACCTGGATGGTCAGTCGCATGTTTGTCGAGCTTGGTCAGGTTATTTCGCTTTTCTGAGCCAAAGTTTTTTCATCACTGAATAGGGTGTGGCAGAGGGAGGGGACAATGGAAGAACTATCAGGGGTTTTCAAACCTTGTTTTTGGAGCTCCAGGTTTTTTTAAAGAGTCCTAATGGCCACTGCCAAGGGGCTTTGAGCAAGTCCCAGTTCTGCCACAGTCAGAGGAGCTTCTCTTATATACGTTTAAACAATCAGGGTGTCCCCAAAATTTGTTGGGGATGGGACAGCCTGCTTTCTGAGGGATCTCCCTCTGGAATTCCACGATGCCTTTGTTTTTGTTATGGGACAAATGGCTCTTGTAGATCAGTGGTTCCCACACCTGGCTGATCCTAAGAGTCACCCAAGGAGCTTTAAATCTATACACATTCCTGGATACCACACCTGGGGATTTTGACTCTGCTGGAATTGGGTGGAGCCAGGGATCTGTATTTTTACAAATCTTTGCAGGTGACAACATATAAATTATTCACAAATGGTGTGTTACTCTTATTAATGATAAATTTCTTTCCACACACCTCACAAATGGCCAAGACACACCATTGTTTGAGACACCATGTTCCGGTACATCTCAAACTTTCTGTGCATCAGAAAGGCTTGTTAAAACATGGATCGCTGGACCCCACCCACAGGGTATTTTCTGTTCAGGAGGGCTGGACTGGGTGGGACTAGGAATTTGCATTTCTAAGATGCTCCCAGGTGGGTGTCTGCTACTTTTAGTAGCATCATTTTAGACCCTAAGCTCACTTGAGTGTCTTGTCTGGTTATAACATCCCTCTTCCACCTCCCCCTTGTATAGTACGAATAAATTATTGATGAATAAATGCGTGGATAAATGATCATTTATGGTCTAATGACAGTGACCTTTTAATAAACTTTCTAAAGAATATTGTGAACTACACCCTTTAGCATGTAAGAAAGGATTCTGCTGGCTCTCTAAAGAGTATTGTCTCATGGGCCCTTGGCGGAGGACATGGGCGGGAACAGTAGGATTTCCTGCTCTCAGCTGTGGGGCCTTTGCTGAAAACAATGAGGCAACTGCTGTGTTCTGTCCTGGGGCCCCTGGCCAAGTCCACTGGACTCTCAAAGATTCCATTTTGCTTCATTTTTTAAGGCTGGCAGATTTACTTTTCACCCACCAATTCCTTTCTGGCTTTCTGTAGCTTGTTGTCATATTTAAGTTTTTAAATTGATTTGCTGGGACATTACACGAGCCATGTTCTGGTTGCTATAGCTCTTCGTTGCTGTGGATAAACTTGTCATTATCCCACTGGAAGCCCGGAATGACCACTCCGAGTTCTACTCAGGCTGTACGTGGGCCCCTAATTGTTCCTGCATCCTTGGGCTCGTTTTTGCTCTCCGTGGGCACTGGAACAGCTGCAGGCAGCTTGGCACCGTGCTCCCACCCATCTTCATTAGTACAAGAAATGTTTCTTGTACTATAGGGACCTAGGCATGGCCTCAACCCAGACCTCAAGGCCAGACACACCCCAAATAAAGTTAGAAAGGAAGAGAAAGCCACCGACCATTATTAGCCACTAAATAGGGAGTGCCCAGTCCAAGTTCTGGAGGAACATTCAGATGGAAGACCTCAAGGCTAGACACACCCCAAATAAAGTTAGAAAGGAAGAGAAAGCCACTGACCATTATTAGCCACTAAATAGGGAGTGCCCAGTCCAAGTTCTGGAGGAACATTCAGATGGTGTTTAAGCGGCTTTGCAACTTTTATGTAACTACTTGAAATAAGAAGCAGCACCCAGAAAATAAACACAAATAATAATAATAGAATTTAAAAGGAGATTCCCTCTCTTTATTTCGGACTCCTGCTTCTGTGGTGATAATGCCGACAGTCGATTCGTTGGTGTACTAGTTCATTTTTGGTACATAGCCCCATCATCCCCAAGAGAACAAGATGTGGGCCCAAACAGGCAGAAAACAGAGGGCCTTACCCACACCTCCCTGGAAAGTGGGCTGGGGTCTGATGAGAACCTATACTTATGGAGGAATATCCCTTCTAAAGGAGTTCTACAAGATCAGCCTTCCCCAGCGGCTAGGACTGCGGCAATGAGCAAAAGCAGCCTTCTCTGCTTGCTACCCAGGCAGTCACTATGGGTCCCGCCTCCAGAAGCAACGATGCAGAGACGGAAGGAGCAATGCCTCTGCTGTTGACTGACATCAGCAGCAATGCCTTCCCCCCGATGCCAATAAGTGGCAAAAATGGCTGTCAGTGCAGAACTGTTCTCCAGTGCAAGCTGGTCTAGGGAGGCTTGGCCATGTATGTCCTGGAAGGTTCTGGAATTTTTTTAATGTCATGTTAATGACATTCATGTTTCAAGAAAAACCTCCGAATCTGGCTGACAGAAAATTTCATGTTAGACCATAAATAAAACTGAGCATTTAAAAAGTTTTTCACTTAGAAGCCATTTGGAGGGTCAAGTCACTCTAGAGGGAAACTGGGTATTTTTCTTGTAGGGAGCTTTGTGGGATTCAGAAGCATGACGGTGGTGGTGGGCAGGGTGGTTGAAGGAGGGAGGAAAAATGGCCTGCATATCACTCTTAATTATTGCCTCTTGACTTGAAATCAAGACCTTTGTTTTTGCTTTATAAAATGTGTGCAGTCCTATACGTGAAGGATTGTGTGGTCATGGGGCAGCATGGTGGGCAGTGTTGCAAGGAGAGATTTACAGTCACTCGTACCATTCACAGAAACTGAGGAATTCACACACTGAGAGAGAGGCCAAGGTCCTGCTACTGCAGGTCACAGAGAAGAGAAAGGCAGACTCATTGTAGTTTAATTATGCATATTATCACTACTGGGAATGCCCAAAGAGCACCTTTTCAGTGGTGGGTCAGGAACAAATATTTTGCAAGAGACACGTTGAGTCTGAAAAGCTTAGAGAGACTTGAGAGAGCTTCTGTACGTAACTGAGAGAAAATAGAAAGTTCCCACCATGTGGGGTGGCAAGACCCCAAGAATCTGAAGGTCAGATGAGTTAGAGAGAGAGAGCCTAGCAAGGCTATCATTTAGGACAAGGGTAGACGGGTGTCTAAGGAAGGATACATATTTACCTCTATGCAAGGAAATTGTTGAATAAGCTGAAGCTTTCCATAAAGGCTTCCTGTTTATACTTGAAAGAATCCAGAAGCAAATAGGCCCTTGCCTGGTCAAATGACAGTGGTTATTTTTGTGTCTGGATTTTTCCGAGGAAGAGGATGGAGGAAGCTTCTGCCTAATGTTTTGGCATTAGGAAGACATATCCAAGTGGCTTTCGAGAACAAGTGTCTGCCTGTCCATACTTTGCATGGTTGGCTAGTTCATTTTTGGTACATTCACATTCCAAATGTGTTATAGAGATAACTACATATGTGTACCCCAGAAATTCATATGTTGGAATCCTAACCTCCAGTATGATAGCGTTAGGAGGTGGGGCCATTGGGAGGTGATTTGGTCATGAGGGTAGAGTCCTCATGGATGGATTGAGTGCCCTTAAAAAAGAGGCCCCAGAGAGCTCTCTGGATGTGTTTCTGCCATGCAAGGATACAACGAGAAGGCAGCGTGCACAGCCTGGAAGAGGCCCTCACCAGAACCCCAATGCGTCAACACCCTGATCTCAGACTTGCAGCCTCCAGAACTGTGAGAAATAAATGCCTGCTGTTCATAAGCCGCCAGTGTACAGTACTTTGCTATAGCAGCCTGCACTGATGAAGACACTGGCATTATTCCATTTCATCTCTCTCTTTTTCACTCTTTCTTACTTCTGCTTTGCATGTCTTGAGCTATTCAGCAGCAGCCGTGGGCCCAGAGATCAGCAATCCAAAGTACAATGAGTACTTTGACCTCTATGTTCCATGAGCTTCACATCTTATTTTTTCTAGTTCCCATTACTTATTCTTCAAATTATGATATTAAACAACCGCAGTGAAATTATTCTTTCACCATAGTTCCCTTCTCTTGCTTGTTTCTCACTGGAGGGAGAGATTTGTGTAGGTGTCAAAATATGGCACTGGGTTGACTACAGTCATCCAGGAAATAGCCACCTACTCACTTGTGATATGTCATAAACTCCCAAACCCCAAAATGAATCTCTTTTATTAAATGGAAATGTATTAGGATTCAAATGTTAATGGAACAGACCTTTACTTGAGCATTCACCGTGTGTAAATAACAGATTCTATGAGGACAGACATGATTAAAAAGTTCACTAAACCTTCATTTATTGGAAGAGTCAGACACATAACAACTAACAATGCTAATGGTGAAATAAACTATTGCTCTAAAGCTCTATGTTTCATCGTACTCCATGGCCACGTGGCAAATCTGCTGGTGATGCATCTTTTTTTTTTTTTNCTAGTTCATTTTTGGTACATTCACATTCCAAATGTGTTATAGAGATAACTACATATGTGTACATATCTGTTCAAAGTGACTGGTAAATCCTTCTCATTCTCTGTACAAACTTTGTTTTCACCCCTGTCCTTCCAGACGCCCTCCTGCAGGAGGATGGTTCAAGTCATTTCAGCAGTTACTCAAGAGCTGCTTCAACCATTGACAGGCAGAATTGAAGAATTTTCTCTTTTGTAATATCCCAAACTGCCACCTGTTGTGGACTTCAAGGAGACCCATCACGTAGGTCTGGCATCCAATCCATGAAACAGTGTCTTTGTCACAGAGAGGTTCTCTAGTTGAGACAGCGGAACATGTTGGTGCATCATTTCGTTGCCAGGTAGCTAGTCCCTTGAGCCTTGTTTCATGCCATTGAGGGACAAATCACATCCTGAGGCAGTGTTGTTGACAGCAGTGTCCAAAACACGGGTGTTATCAAATAATCTGGAATTCCTGTCTGTATCAGGACAGAAGGAGGATGTTTTTCTATGAGCAGAGGCCGGGGTGGATTCATAACTAAACTGTCCATCTTGTGGTAGAATTCTGCAGGTTGCTAGCGTGTTACAGAACAGAGAGACAACAGTCCCCTCCATCTCCAAATTCTGTAGTTCCAGAGCACAGCTGCTGGGACAAGACTCATCTCTAGTGCCACCCAAAAGGGAAAGGATGGACAGATCAAACAGAGATCAAGCAAAAGACACTGCCCCCTCAGGGTGAGGAGGCATGAGGGAGGGTACAAGCCCAAAGGGCATCACAGATCAGCAAAATAACAACCAAAGGAGAACGCAACTGAGAGTCCGCTAAAAATTTAAGGAGAGTCATAAGCAAGAGGAGAAAATGAAATAATCCTCACAAGTAAGAATCGTGTGGTCACCAGGTAGCCAAGGAAGGCACTCCCTGACTGCTTGGAGCTTTCGAGAAGCTGATGGATCTCCACGAGAGCAGAGCAATTCAACAAAAAGAACAGAAAGGGTGTGCAGCAGAGTTCCCTGCTCACTCTCTAGAGATGGGACAAACTAAGAAGTATATCAGATTACTTGTGCACATGAGTGTGCGTATCCATGTACTGTGTGTGTGTGTGTGTGTGTGAATACATGGTACTTTTCCTTACTACCATTTACTTTTGGTTCTCTCAAGCTTTATTCAAACAATAAAATAGTGGAGAAATGATCTCTGGAAATAAGCAGCTTGCTCTGGAAATAAGAAAACAGGCTTTTGCAAACCTGGTTTTGGGTTTTGCTAAAGGAGCCTGTTGTACTCAGACAGCAGTGGCATGGGGTCAGAGCTGGAAGGGGGCCAACTCTGGGAAGGGGGCCCTGGTGAAAGTCTGGCCAAACTCCAGATGGTACCCTCTTTCTACCTGATGAAAGAACGAAAACCACATCATTTTTGTCTGAGTATACTAGGAGTATACTATAGGAACTTAGGAGTATACTATATATACATACACACATATATAAATATATGTATATATGTTGATCTAATTGCAATCCTAAGGAACACTAACCAACATTACAGTGGAAGCTATAGGAGTTCAGAGGAGGGAGAAAGCTGGGCTAGTTGGGCTGCGCTAGAGTCAAGAAAAGATGAAAAGAGGTCAAGAAGGAAGGGTAGGTGAACTAAGCCTGGCGCATGGGTAGGAAGGAGAAAATTAGTCTAAGGAAAGGTGGAGGCACAGATATCTAAGCAATACTTGAGAAACAGCACAGGAAAAAAAANTAATTAAAAATCAAAGGATCTTCTAGCTCTGTCTCTATTTCTAAATCTTTTCTTTTTTTTTTTTTAATTAAAAATCAAAGGATCTTCTAGCTCTGTCTCTATTTCTAAATCTTTTCTTTTTTTTTTTTAAATAGAAGATTCCTCTCAATTGGCTGCAGTCAATGACTCCATTTCAGTGCAGAGATTTCTGCGTTCTAGGGTGCCAGGAGTTGACCAGAACTATAGTTGTCTGGAGTGCACTCGCAGTAGCTGCTGTATACTTTGCTGCCCTTTGACATAACCAAAGACCCCAAAACCTAGTGAATGGTGAGACAGAGGTAATTCCATGATTTAAAGAGACAGATTAACTGGTTTGCATTGGGAAGGATGGGAAGGACAAAGTTCTTTTTCAGAAATTTTTCAAGTCTAACTATGATTTACAATTGGATGATTTCAATTATCATCTGGAGATTCTCTATCTAGATCTTACAAAAGCAAATTCTCAAGGCATTATGGATATATAGCCTAAAAAAATGAAGGACAGAAACAAAGCATGCCTGACTGAGTAGGAGAGAGAGATTTTCCAAAGTCCAAAACATGCCCATCTAGTGGCACTAAAGTACCAGACCATGAGTACACACATTCTTAGAGTAAGTTTCACTGATGAGGGCTGTGCACCTCAGTGTGACATTGCTTGTAATCCAAGGAAGCTATGTCTTCAAAGCGGTCAGCTGAGCCTAAAGACTCCATCTGCTGTGAACCTAAAAAGGGAGAGATCCGCCATTTCCTTTCTCCAGTTGCGGTTTGAAGAAAGATACTATTTTGCTCACACTATGGTGAACCGAATAAATACATGGATGTTTTCTAGTCAGGCAGAGATGAACTTAGATTCCAGTTGGCCAATTTTTGGTCTGCCATGGTTCTTAACCTCATTATTTCCCCCCCACTTAATAGTAATGGCTTAAAAAAATGTTGAGAGTTTCCCACGTGTCAGGCGCTATCATAAGCAATGGATACGTATGACTTCGTGTAATCTCACAACGATCAAAGGAGACAGTAAGCAGACAAGAGTTAACACAGGAGGCCTGAGACTACCATCCTTAGAAAGGTTTGTTTGCAAGGTCGGCCCTTGGCTGATGTCTGGGCATGTGTGGAGGATTTCCACCATTCCATGATAAGAGTGGCTCATTGTGCCTTCCTGTTTGTGCAAACAATGTGTTTTATGCTGAGCACCTGCCTTCCTTGTAGGAGTTCAGAATTTTGATACATGCCAGACTGAGGGTGCCTAAGTGACCAGCCCCAAGTCAGAACTCTGGCACTGAGTCGCTAATGAGCTTACCTGGTTAATCACATTTCACACCTGTCACAACTCACTGTTGCAGGCATCAAGTATGTCCTGTGTGTCTCCACTGGGAGAGGAGCCTTGGTAGCCTGTGCCTGGTTTCCACCATGTGCTTTTCCCTTTGCAGATTTTGATTTGTGTCCTTTTGATGTAACAGAACTTAGCTGTGGTACAACTATACGTTGAATCCTGGGGGTCCTCTTACTGAATCATTGAACCTGGGGGTGGTCTTGGGAACCCTGCACAGAAGTGTGTAACATTGTTATTATCCTAATTTTAAAGGTGAGGAAGATGATTTGTGGAGAGGTTAAGCAACTATCCCAAGGCACACAGCAGGTACATGGCATGACCAGGATCTGAACCCAGGTGGGCTGGCTCTATAGCCCTTGCTTCTAACTCCTGTAGAGCTCTAAAATTATATTAATACTACCTCCCTCATTGGGTGGTTGTGAACCAAAGGTGTGTTTGCTCAAAACATGCTAAATGTTCAATAAAATATAGTTACCCTGTTGTTATATTATTATGCACAACCTTCCTATCCCTTCTATCTACTAACCAGAAAATCTACCATTCTTTCTCATAGTCCATCTCTCTTAATCCATTTTGTGCTGTTATAAAAGAATATCTGAGACTGGGTAACTTATAAAAACAGATTTATTTCTTACAGTTCTGGAAGCTGCAAAGTCCAAGGTTGAGAAGCCTGCATGTGGGGAGGACCTTTTTGCTGCATCACATCATCCCATGGCAGAAGGTGAAAGGGCAAGAGAGCATGCATGAGAGGGAGAGATGGAAGGGGACCGAACTCTTCCTTTGTAAGGACACCCCTCCCCCAGTAATGAGCCCACTCCTGCAATAACAGCACCATTCCATCATGAGGGCAGAGCCCTCGTGACCAAATCATCTCTTCAAGGTCTCACCTCCCAACACTGTTACAATGGGGATTAAGTTTCCAGCATGTGAACTTCAGAGGACACATTCAAACCTCAGCACCTACTAACAAACAGAATGTCTCTGAGAAGTTGAAATATCTTTGAGGAAAAGAGAGAGGAATAGTATGGAATTCACCCTCCTTTTTTTTTTATCATATCTATCACAATACTTTTTCTTTATAAGCCAAATGGAGCCTTTGCATTTTCTCTTCTCTTTTTTTACCTCTTCCATGGCCTCCTTCTCTCCAGCTTGGTCCCAGAGGTGGTGGGGATGAAGTCAGGACAGCAGGCTGGGTGTTTGGAAGAACTGAGTGGTGCAGAAGTGGGAGGGGCTGGGGCCGTTTTGGTGGAGCCCCTTTCATTATGGTGACCATATTTTCTACCATTCATCCCCCAAATGGGAACACATCCTCTTACAACAGACTTGTAACATTCTGTTTACTGAAATTATTATTTATCAGCCACCCCTTCTACCTTTCAAGCCTCCTAGTTAATGCAGAAACATCCTGTTTCTTTCCATGGAGGAAACCAAATGACCCCAGCATTCCACAGACCTATTCTTGTACTACCTTCAAAGAGAAACAGCTCTTCCTGCTGAATGCTGGTCTATGATAAGTTACAGCTTAGTTGGGAAGATGTCCCAGTAAAAGATGAGCTGGCTAAAGTACAGCACGTCTACACTGTAGAAGTACACTGAGGAATGAGCGTCTATAAAGATGTCCCTGATTTGAAGCCTCATCTTCTTCATTTACTCCTTAAAACAGCAAAGCTTCCTGTTCACAGTAAGAAATTGCTGTGGTTTGCATGTCCCCTCCAAATCTCACTTTGAAACTTAATCTCAAACGTAAGAGTATGAAGACAGTGGGAAACCCGACTACAGAATTTGAAAGGTGGAGCCTTTAAGAGGTGATTGGATCACAAGTTGATATGCCCTCACGAATGTATTAGCCCATTCATGAGTTAGTAGGTTATCATGGGAGTAGACTGGACACTTTATAAGGAGAGGAAGGGAGCACATTAGCATACTCAACCCTCTTGTCATGTGATGTTCCGCGCTGCCTGGGACTATGCAGAAAGTCACCACCAAGAATATGCTCTCACCAGAGGCAGCCCTCAACCTTGAACTTCCCAGCCTCCCAAACTGTAAGAAATCCATTTCTTTATAAATTACTCAGTTTCAGGTATTCTGTTCTAAGCAACAGAAAATGGACTAAAACAGAAACATAGCTTAAAATGTAAATAGCAAGGGCCTGCCCGGTGGTGCACTCGGTAGAGTGCAGCGCTTGGGAGCGCAGTGGCGCTCCCGCCGAGGGTTCGGATCCCATATAGAGACCGGTCCGCTCACTGGTTGAGCGCAGTGCAGGCGCAACACCGAGGGTTGTGATCCCGTTGCCGGTCACGAAAAAAGACAAAAAGGAAAAAAAAATGTAAATAGCAAGACAGTAGTGGCTTGGGGTCATGTTAATTGAAATCAACAAGACAAAATTTTTCCCTGCAAGCACCTTTTGATAAAGTAAAACTGGAAGCAGCCCATGGATATTAGATACTTGAAAAGAGAACTTGGTCATAACAAGTGCCAAAAGAAGAAAAAGAAAGGAAATGGGATTTAGGAAGAAAAACTGGTGGTGCCAAAGAGTCACTTCACACGTACAGTAGATTTTTCCATGGAGTGGCCCTTGGTCATAGGCACTTAAAAGCAATTTGCAAGAGGTGTAAGTAAAAACAAAAACCTCATATCTTGAAATAAAGTGCATTTTAGTCTGAGGAAAATCAATGTCTTCACACCCAGGACATGTACGCTGCGAGGATCCAGAGCAAGAAGTTGCCCAGTCATAGGATGAACTCAAAACGAATGACTTAGGAGATGCAGGTTTCAGTCAGAGCTGTGTCATTTGATCAGTCGCCCGACTTTACCTAAGACATCTCTTCTGTTCCACTGCGGTTTTGTTATTTGTCGAGTGGGGGATATAGTAAATACTCCCAGGACCACTGTGAAAATTAGATAAAATGGTTGGGTCAGTGTGCTGAGTGAATTGTAAATTAATATCTAAATGTTGGTTATTAATATTTTGATCCAATGATATTTGCTAGCACCAAGATGAAAGAGAAAAATCAAACGTAAAATAAGAATCTAGTTTTTACTGCACTGGACACAAAGAAAGGAGGGTTACCTTAAGAGGAGAGCCTTATAAAGCTAAGTTATAAATGGAAAGGGCATTGTGATAAACTCACTGCAAGATTGGTCAGAATATTAGCCTTTCTTCATTGTGGCAGCTTTAATCCTTCGTCCTGGGTTTGTCTGGTTAAAATCACAGAGTGGTCTAAAAAGGCAGTGGGCATCAGTTAAGATGTAGACTAGAGGCTCTGAAGAAGGCAGTGATTTAGTTTCTGGGATTAAGGAAGACAAAACCTTACCGATAGCTGGATAAGGATAACATTCCATTCTATTGTGATCACCCTACTTCAAGGAAATGTTTGCAATTTAGGCAGCATGGTAGGACGTGCCTGTTAAAGTTATTATACGGTTGAACTTTTGAAAAGCACAGCAGCTCAAATGTGTTTTATCAGTCTTCACTGTTGGTGAGAATCTTGGAGAAAGGACAATCGGCTGACGTCCCACTGCAGTTCACTCTGAAATGGATCATCACAGTACAGGACCCACCACGCCTCTGGATTTGGTTTCATCTGCTAGAAGTTCCCCTCTCCTCACCAGCATGCAAAAGTCCCCTGCTTTCTTTGCAAATGCTACAGACTGTCATTAGGTTTAGCATAAGCTGCAATTAGCAAGTCTCTCAGCTTCTCTTACAAGGAACTTATTTTTCAGTGGAAATTTTTGTAATGGTTCCTGTCGGATTTTTAACTCTTCCCTGGAGACCAAACTCCCCAACTCATTCCTTGGCAACGCAATTCTAAGAGTGAATGATACCCATTTTGGACCAACTAATTACTGCAATTTCTTAAATTTAGCTACTTAGCTGTTTTGGCACCTTCCACACAGAACCCCTTGCAAATAAATCTTGCGAGCTATGAAATTCTGGCCTTCTTGTCTGAACTCTCAGGAGTTTGCAGGACTGGACCTTGGCTCTCACAAAGACTCTTCAGTGTGGTCTGGGTAGTAAGAGAAAACCTCAGTCTTAGGGACCTATTCACATTTGTGTTAGTGGGCAAGGCTGATAAGGTGTTTGCCAAGGTTGTGCAACTCAGTTACCAAGGGTCTGCTTGGGTCACACTGTGGACAGCGCACAGCCTGGGTGCTCCGCTCCTTTCTCCTCGGGCCCTGATGGCTGTTTGCAAGTTGAAAAGAAGAAATCAGGATGGAGGACAACCAGAAATACAAACAGATGGAGAAAGAGTGTAAACTTAAAAGAAAAAACAATGAGGATTTATTTAATTTACAGATAAAATCAACATAATTTAATCTATCGACTGTATTCCCATGATTCTTTGTTAGCACAGAAAATCAAGAGTTGTCTGCCTTAAGGGTAATACAATGAATCTTTCTTCTATTCATTAATGAGTCACACTAGGGTAACCACCACGACACTTGGGTAATATTACAAATCAACACACAAAGAAACAAATGAGTCCAGTAGTTTTCCAACTTTAAATCCACTTGAAAAAAGTTCTATAGCTGGACACCTCCCCTGTCTCACTTCCCCATCAGTGCCCAGCACACTGTAAAGGTGCAGGACGTATTTGCTGACTGATGACTGATTCGTAGGTTGGTCTACGTGACAATGAAGGAAGGCTATCTTAAAAAAATCCTCCCTCTATTTCATTTTAAGGCTTGGGCCTATCTGCTCATGTTTGTCACCTGGGTAATGAAATATCGTTTGAACTTTCTTTACAGAGGCAGAGCTGAATTTAACTGGATCATTCTGTTCATCCTAGAGGCCATTGGGTTTTGTTTGGTTTTTCCATGCTCTTCTCTTCTGGAATTCTCTTTTCTTGTCAAACCCTGCTCATTCTTTGGGCCTCTTTCCTTTTATGAAAACTATTCTCCACCTCCCCTGCCCCACCCCCACCGCCCCACCCCACTAGCTAGTGTGTATTGAGCATGTAACGTGTCAGATACTGCTTTAGATGCTTTGGGTAGATTGATTCACGTAGCACTCAAAACCACCTATGGACTCACAAAACCTTCAAAACCACCTGATGAGGCAAGACTCTCATTACCTTCCTTCTGCAGATGACAAACTGAGAAACAGAAAAGTAAAGTCACTTGCTCAAGAGCACATGGCTGGTGGGTGGTGGAGGTGGAATCTGAACTCAGATAGTTGGCTGCAGAGCTGCCCTCTTAGGGCCCCACCAGTGATGCCAGCCATCGAATCTGCCCATTTCCCGGATTCCGGTGATCACTTCTCCAATTCAGCCCAATTCAGTTGCTTGCTAATTGCTTTCTGACTGGTTCCCACACTGCAGAGAAAGGACCTCTTTTGATGGTATGCACATGACTGCTTCTCACATGTCTCAAAATTACTTTGCTATTAATTTTTGACAATTATTAACAAATGAACTAAATAAGCAAGCCAACACAAAAACAATTGGAAGGTAAGCCTTGTGAGGGGAGAATTACTTTTTTAATCTGAGACTATCTTAAAAACACATTCCTAGTATTAAATTTTAATGGGAACTCACCATTTCCCCAACCACAGCTTCTATCTACCATGCACCCTCGACTGCACACACATACATGCAAATACAAGATTAAAAGCTCGACTGAGCCTGCTTTCAATCACAAAAGCAACATAATCATTTAAAAATATCCAAAGATTGACTATGTCTACTGTAGAAAGTGAGCCTGTCTTATAATCCCAACCCCAGAGACCAACACTTAAATATTTTGGTATCTATTTTTTGCTAGACTTTTGTTTTGTAGGGAGATAGATAAACATAATCATTTTATTCAAAATGAGGTTATATTTTATGTTCTATTGAGTTTGTTACTTTGGATTTGGTTCACATCTTTCCACGTCTTTGTGTATAGGTCCCCTTCATTCTTTTTTAACAGTAGCATGCTAATCCAAGTTGTGGATTGCCACCTTGTAATAAGGACCCTACTGATAGACATTCGGATTGCGTTCATGCTTTCAACATCATGCAAAACCGCATTTCACATAGCCTCAAAAGGAAGAAACCCATGCTAGGTTGAACTTCCCCAAAAGGGAAGTGTTGGGCCAGGTAGCTCTTCCAGGCTATTAAGAAAGAAATTACTCAGTAAAGAGGAAACATGGCATAGAAGAGTCCAACACTTCTCTAACTGGGTATTCAGGGAATATTGTTGTCGGAGATGTGAACTGATGTATAAAAGACTCTTGTCCCTATGCAACACATTGCTTAACTATGAAATAAACATTTCTCTGCTAAATCACACTTGCAGGAAGCCAGGAGACTGATCTCTGAATCACAGGCCTGCTTAGAGTAAGACACCACATGGAAGCATTACCGAAGACTTCCTAGGGCTGGAGTAAGCAGCTAGTAACACTTTCCTTGAAAAATGCAGGCCAAAAATATTCTTTGCCCTGCCGTGTGGAGTAGAACTCTATTTCACAGTGTCAGACTGCTATTCAAATACTAAAGCAGCTCCAAATTTGCTTTCCCAAGGATAAGTCTGTCTTTGCCTACAGTGTGCATGGCAGGAGGGGCAGTGGGCTTCTCGCAGCAACTGCCAGGCCTGCTGCCCACTCAGAGGGTCCCAGAGGGGCTGTCCCACCTCTGCCCTCCATGGCCTGCACTCCAGTCCAAGGGGTCTGCTCACGAGCCCCCAGAAGTGCATGCAGCTCTGCTCAAGCCACCTTTTCTTCCCCACACGATCTCCCCCCGTTTTTCTGTATTCCTCCTGTCCTGTGAAGGCCATGCCTCAGTCTCCCCTCTTCTGAACAGGCATTCCTGCTTTGAGAGCTCCTCTTTCCCTGCGCGGCAGCACTGGGCTCTAATGCTCTCTCGCTTGCTCATTTGACAGGCGTTACTAGCACGGGTAGACACCAGTGCCAAACACAGTCCAGCACCCACCGACCTGGTTGTCTTGGGAGGAAGCGGACCATAAGCACATACACAGCCAGCTACTGTGTCAGGTGGGGCTAAGCACAGGTAAAGGGAAGGTGTGCGAGGTGAGGACGTGGCCATTTTACGTAGCCTGGTCAAGGAGGCTGCGATGGTTAGGTGACATGTGGCCCAAGAGCCGAAGGAGGAACGGGAAGGATACTCTCCAGGTGTTTCCTGGAAGGCCCTTCCAGGCAGGAGCCATAAGTGCAAAAGTCCTGAGTTGGATACATGCTTGGCCTTTTGGGAGAACATCAAAGAGGCCATTAGGCTCCTTTTAATTTTTTAAGGACTTAATCTTTTTAGAGTAGTTTTTAGTTCATAGCAAAATTGAGAAGAAGGCACAGAGATTTCCCATATGCCTTCCCCCTGCCCCCAGGCAGAGCCTCCCCCAGTATCAGACATCCTGCACCAGAGTGGACGCTCGTTCCAGAAGAGGAACCGACGCTGCCACATCGTTATCACCCAGAGTCCATGGTTTACACGAGGGCTCACTCTCGGTATTAGACACTCTATGAGTTTGGACAAATGTCTAATGACGTGTGTGCGCCACTGTAGTATCATACAGAGTAGTTCCACTGCCCTAAACATCCTCTGTGCTCTGCCTACTCATCCCTCCCTCCACTCACCCCCTGGAAACCACTGATCCTTGTCTGTCTCCCTAGTTTTGCCTTTTCCAGAACATCATACACTGCAGTTGGAATCGTATAGTATGCAGCCTTTTCTGACTGGCTTTTCTCACTTAGCAATATATTTCTACTTTTGAAATGTGATTTTTGTTTCATAAACATATGCCTTCTCCTCAACTCAAATGGAAGACTCTTGAGAGTCCAGGACTGCATGTTGGAGATCACAGGTGATAAACCGTGATGATGGCTTCGTAGTAAACTTTCACTCTCTGAAGCACACCAGTGTGTATGCATCCCTGGGTCTTCTCCAGCCCTTACCTAAAACTTTGATTGGGTGTCTACCCCTAGCCTGTGATGCTCAAATATTCTAATAAAAGTTTGATGTTCTTAGGGTGTTAGTTATGCACGCAACACTCCCAAGCCCATCGCCACATGTGTCCCTCAACAGCAAGCCAGCATGGATACTCATTCATTTTAAGAAAATGAATTCCAGTTCTAAACAACATGAACTAATGCCTTTATTTCTGATGCTTCTCCTTGCTTCAGACAAAAAAAAAAAAAAGACAGCAAAAAAGGAGGCTGATAAAGTAAACAACTTAGATCAAAGAAACAGCCAAACGCCTCAAGCTGTTTTGTCTTCCCGAATCAATCCTTCAGAAATCGTAACACCTTAATCGAGTGGTTTTTTTAACTGTCTGACAATAAAGAAGATAAAAAACTTTGTACAAAAGACCCTGATCATTTTATTTTAAATACAATTGTATGCACTGTCCTTTATAACTGAAATATAAGTGCTTTTGAAAGCTGTACAATGCATAGCACGTTGTGTATAATTGTTTAAATGTGTTCATGGTCATCAGATAATTTAGATCTGAGGTCCCTGGTAGATGATAAAGTCCACAAAGTGACAACCTTTTCTCCCCTCCTCACTATATCCCAATACCATATGTATGAAGGACATCATTCGTGATTGACTTCAGTCATGTTTGTGGGGCTTCTTGAAGGCGTGAAGCCTGCTGCCAGTGTTTTCAATGACTCAGCCTCCCCGCGATCACCCCATATGTGAGTTCCTTAAGGACGGGGCTTTGTCTGCTTGGTCTCACTGCTGAATCCCCAGCACCTACAACAGTGGCTGGCCCGAACTGGGCCCTTAACAAACATGGAATAAATAACTACTAAATTATCTTGTGAAATGAAATGGGATAGAGTATCTGTGAGGGCTAAATTTTTTGTGTCAACTTGGCTAGGCCAAGGTACCCAGATATTTGATCAAACCTTCTTCTAGATGTTGCTGTGAAGCAATTTTTTCCAGAAGAGATTAACATTTAAATCAATAGACCTTGAGTAAAACAGAGGATGTGGGTGGGCCTTGTCCAATCCATTGAAGGGCTTAATAGAAAAAAAAAAGACTAACGTCCCCCGAGCAAGAAGAAATTCTGTCCTCAGATCGCCTTCAGGCTTGAGCTGCAGTATCAACTCTTTCCTGCATCTGTGGCCTGCCCTGCAGGGTTGGACTTGCCAGCTTCCATAACTATGTGTGCTAGTTCCATAAAATAAACCTCTCTCTTCGTCTCTCTGTCTCTACTCTCTGTCTCTACTCTCTGTCTCTGTCTGTCTGTCTCTCTCTCTGTGTGTGAATATATATATATGTGCACACACATGCACACGCGCGCACACACACACACACATCCTACTGGCTTTGTCTGTCTGGAGAATCCTGGCTAATGCAGTATTCCTCACTCATTTTCTCTGTCTGTGAATCAGTCAATACATGTCATTTGCCAGGAGTTGTGCTCACTCACCAAGGCCCCACAGCTACCAGAGACAGACCAGAGATGTTACCCCTGTAGGAAGCTCTCAACCTCAACTTCCCCACTCTGGTGGAGGGACAGAGAGTCCGGCCTCCTCAACGTTTCATTTCTTTTGGGATGCCAGGCACCTGTGCGAGAAACAGGTGCCGAGAGAGCACTGCGCCCGCTCCAGCACCTGTCCTCATGGTGTGACGCGAGGCGTGGCTTCCTCCTATGCCATCAGGGGAAAATAGTCCCCGGGGCGCTGCTGAGCCAGCCACTGCATGTCACTTCCTCTAAATCTTTCCACTCTTTGAAAGTGAAGCTGTGGGTGGGGAACTTCAGAGTCATGGAAACTAGCTGAAAGGTTTCTAAAGGTTCACGGATGCAACCATCTGATGACTGTGTGGTAGCCAAACAGTCCCCGTACTGTAAGGAAAAGGTGAAAACAGAAGACACATCAGTGGGTAGCTGATAGCTGAGCACCATGGAAATTTGGTTCTCTTCAGGATGGAGCAAAGTGGTAACACTCACAGAGCCTAACCTGCTGTTCTGGGGAAGGATGCCTTTGTAAATTAAGTATTCGTATAGGTCCTTCTACCAAGGGTTCATGTGGGAAGGGAAGGGGACAGTGAGAGTGAGAGCCTTAATCTGCCCACGGTCAGCGTGGGCCAGCCCAGGCACAACTGCCCATCCAGGGAGTTTCTTTTATTCTTTTTCTTTTTTCTTTTGAATCTTGGGGAGTCACTTTATTCCTTCCTTTCCCTCCTGTTTAAGGCCCCTTTTCTCCTTTGATGTCTCCTTCCTTCTGGCTCTCTGGTCTCTATTCACATCTTACCTGCAGTTAAAACCTGTTTCTTTTTTTATTTTCCCTTTTTGTCTTTTTTACTGACCGGTAACGGGATCGCAACCCTCGGTGTCGTGTCCGCACCGGGGACCGGCAACGGGATCGCAACCCTCGGTGTTGCGCCCACACCGCGCTCAGCCAGTGAGCAGGAACCAGTCTCCACATGGGATCCGAACCCTCGGCGGGAGCGCCGCCGCGCTCTCAAGCGGCGCACTCTCCAGTGTGCCACCGGGCCGGCCCTAAAACCTGTTTCTAACTTGAGGCAAAGCTTCACTCCTCTGCTGTAGTATTTTGTGCATGAGAGAGAGAGAAATTTGGGAGCCAGTGTGCCTTCCTGAAATCGTAACTCAGAGCCTTTGTCTTTAACAGTTGCTTCGCACTGTCAACTGATGGAAACAATCAATAGATTGCCATACGTCCATGCAGTAGAATGCTATACAGTTGTAAAAATGAAGTCATCGACACCTCTTTGCATCAGCATGGGTGACTCTCAGAAAGGCAATGTTGAGCCAAAGAATAAGTCATGAAAGAACGCATATGGTGTGATTACATATACTCAAAGATCTCAGTCAAAAAGAAACTACATATAAATTGCATATATACAGTGCATAAATGTCTATGTATACATATAGATATATGAGGCCAATTTTAAAAGAAAAGTAAGGGAATGTTGAACACAAAATTTTAAGACAGCAGTTCCCTTGCTGGGGGGCATTGGAGGAGGTGAATACAATTAGAGACAGCTTCAAGGGTGGGTAAGGTGGGCAGCAGGTGAACAAGTACTTATTTAACTATTCCTATTACCATTTAGTACAGGTACATTATACATACATTTTTGTAGAATTGATTGTTTCATAATATTTTAAAAATTTTCTCAAGCCAAGTTTACCTGGATTATTAACCCTCATGTATCACTTTCCTTGGAAAGTGGAGGGGCTTTGGGAAAGAACAGCTGTTCATGGAAATTTTCCATCAGTTGACCTCCTGTTAAGTGAGTTCTAGACCTCCATGGACTCATCAAAGCTGCTAACCTGAAGCAGAAGTGAAAACAATGTGGATGAATGGACACCTCCCCCTGTCAGTTCATCCCTGCTGCTTTACTTTGGAACCCCAAGGATCTTTCTTAGGGCAGAACAATCATACAATGGAGCCCTGTGGTGTGTCCATTTTGAGTAGTCTTTACTACCCTGTATCACTGCCAAAGTGTTTGTGAGCCATTGTGGGCACAGCAAAGTTATTTATTTCAATGATTTAAAAATAGTCTGCAGCAAACAAAGGCAGCTTGGACACTTCCTTTCCAGGACATCCACACTGTTGCTAGCCCAGGGGACATACACTGGGCGGGCACTGGGTGGATGAGACACAGCGTGCCCTTGAGGGGCTGCCACTCTAGAGGAGCCTCACCCAGTCTTCTCTTCATCAAATCCCACCTTCCAGTGTTTGCCGTACTAGATGTGCTGTCAGTACCATTAGTAACATGGGTTTTTCTTAAAATTGACTCAGTTTCTTTTTTTACTTAAAAACATTTATATTTTAAAAGAAACATTTATATCACTCCCGTAAATAAAAAACCAACGTCACTGTGGTTAATAGAAGGTAACATAAAAAATTAAAACAGGAAAATAAAACTATGCTATTAAATTTAAGCTAGCTACCATTGCCTCCTGATGGCTCCTAGCTCCAGACCTACTTTCTCTTTGTTGAAAAGACAATGGGCCAAGGGTTATAGGGGTATTAAGATCCATTCAAAATCAGGACTGAAAGAATGGAAAGGGAAAAGTTTTCCCTGTGTATGACTCAATGGGATTTAATGCCATATCTGTGCATCTTGCACTGTATGAAATTATCCTATTCCTGCCCTACACTTTGGAAATGCTGATCACTTGAGTTGTGGGGGTACAGATAAGCATGAGAAAGTGCAGGCCGTTTGTGGCAGGATGTGCCTTCATGCAGGCAGTTCTGCATGTGGATATGTCAAGCCTGAATGAGCGCTCCACGGGTCAGCGTTTGTGCCCTTTCTTCAGGCTGGATCTGAGAGGGAAATGAGGAAGACTTTCCCTCACTACAGCCCTTGAATGAATATGAGCAATTCCAGAATGCAGGGTCTAAGGTCAAACAGAGTTGATCCATGGAGAACAGGGGACCGAAGTACTTGAGTATATACAAAACCATGTCACAGGTGGTCTTAGCTGGGGTTCCCCCAGAAGTCGACCTTGAGGCAGAGTTTAAATGCATGTAGTTTAAAAAATTATCCCAGGAAACACTGATGAGAAATGGGAGAGTAAAAATGGAAGGAATGAAAGCCATAAAGGGTAATTATCAAGCCAGCTACCATGGTGGGCATTTGGAGCTTAATCCCAAATGGAAGTTTGGGGAAAAGATAAAACACATGCCTTAGAGGGATGAGATTGCTGTGATATTTATAGCCATTGAAGAGTTAATTCCTGGATATTTGCATGTACCTTTTGAGCAATCAAAAGTGGCCCTACCTGGCTTGGAGAAAGTCCTCAGGCTTTAGAAGTCATTGCAGTCAAGGTGAGGCCTGAAGGATGCAGGCAGGACACTGACTGCTTCTAGATACCCCTTCTCTGCCAGATGCTTAAAACATGTGGTATCACACTGAATCCTTACCACAGCCAGGCAAGACAGCAATTTGCATGTAGAGGAAGAGGCACCAGCAGCTACATGACTGGACCAAAGTCCTGCAGCCTGTGCTGTCCTACACCTGGTTACAGCTCCCTAGTCCTCTATGTCTTCCTTTCTTTAAAAAAATAGTCAGGTGACATTCATATAATGTGAAATTAACCATTTTAAAGAGGATAATCCAGTGACATTCAATACATTTACAATGTTGTGCAACTGTCACCTCTACCTAGTTCTGAAACATTTTATCTTTCCAGAAGAAGGCTCTGTGCCCATTAAGCAGTTGCTTTCCATTTTCCTCGGCTCCCAGCCCCTGATAACCACCAAGCTACATTCTGTCTGTATCGATTTACCTCTTCTGGACATTTCATATAAGTGGAATCATATGACCCTTTGTATCTGGCTTCTTTCACTTAGCATAATGTTTTTGAGGTTCATGCACGTGATAGCATGTGCAAGTACTTCATTCCTTTTGATCAAATAATTTTCCATTGTAGGGATACCCCACATTTGTTTATCCATTCATTTGTTGATGGACATTTAAGCTGTCTACTTTTTGGCTATTGTAAATAGTGCTTCCATGAAAATGGTATATATGTTCTTATTTGAGTCCCGGTTTTTAATTCTTTTGGGTGTATAAGTAGGAGTGGAATTGCTGGGTCAAATTCTGTATTTAATTTTTTGAGAAACCACCCTTCTCTCGGAGAATTCATTCTCCGCTACCTCTATTTAAATGTTTGTATTTCTAGAGATTTGATCCTAAGCTGCCCCTTCCTTTCTCTTTTGATACTCTGTCTCAAGGATGTATCATCCATAGCCATGGCTTCAGTTACCATTTAAAAGCCAACATTGTGCTCTGCACTCTGGACCAACACGTCGACTGCCTGGCTGATATCTGCCCTTGTCGGCAAGACCCTTCCCAATCACCAATTTCAGAACTGGACTCACCCAGACTTGGTTCTCCACCAGCTTTTCCAGCCTCAGTGACCAGCAGACCCACCACCCTCTATTTGAGCACCCCAGCCAGGAACCTGGTTTCATGTTTGACACCTCCCCCGACTCTCCTGTACTGTCCACCACCAAGTCCTGTTGGTTTTCCTTCCTACGTGAGTCTTTACTTTGTCCCCTCTGTCTCCACTGCCACCACCCTAGTTTGCACTAGATATAGCTATGCCTGCTTGGCCAACTGCATCCACCTTCTTCTGGTCTTAGGTGTGGTTCCCTCTGATTCACTCTCCATACCGTAGCCAAAGGATTTCAGATCAGGTGCAGATCAGATCACAGCACATCTAGCTTCTCTGTCACTTCTAGAATAAACAGCATCTTTAACACCAGCTGCACATTTCACCCCTCTAGGCTCATCTTGAGCCCCTTTCCTCTTCCCTGTGGTCACACTGGTCTTAATTTTGCCAGACTATTCTGCTGTCTCCCACTGCAGAGCTTTGTATAAGGTGCTCCCTCCGCCTAGAGCACTAGCCAGCTACTCACCTTGGGAAGCCCACCCCTCTCTCAGCTCTCGTCCCCATCTTCCTTATAGAAACTCTCTGAGCCCAAGACGAGACCGGGTTCCCACCCTTCCCCCATGCATTCTGCTCCTCATCACGTTTGCGTAATTATTAATTATTGTCTGCCTCTCCCCTTGACTGTAAGCTTTTTGGGGGTCTTACAGTTTTACTCCCTCTTGTGTAAATTTTGACTTATACAAAGTGAGTGCCACTAGATAGCTGTCAAATAAATTAACTAAATAACGAGAAATGGTAAAGCTCTAATTCAAAACTAATTTTATATCCTTCCCTTTCTCCTGCTCCACTTTTCCATTCTTAGAACAGGAGTGTCCTTGAAAGTGACCAAGCTTGGAAGGAAACAGAAGCAGGGAGGAAATCCATTTGGCTGGTTCCCAGAATTCTGTCCTGGACAATTGCTCTTCACACCCAATTCTTGGCAGGAGAACAGATTCTGAGCAGAAAGGAGGAGATCCCCAAGCAGGAGCTAACGACACTAGAGCACCCACTCTCACTCAGCTTCATGAGCACAGGGAAAAGTCTTCCTGCCCTTCTCCACACAGCTTGAAACAGCACACGACCCTTTAGAATGTCCTTCTCTGTTTATTGTTGTATGCATTCTTCATTTTGAAGCCAGCAAGATAAAAGTCTGTCTTGAATCCTTTGTGGAATATAGCCAATTGGATAATGAATGAATGAATGAATGAGTTAAATAAATTAATATAGAGAAAAGTAAGGACAGAGCTGTCGAGGTGGCCCAGCACCGGGAGGTAGAACACAGTGCAATTTGTCCCAGCCCCTTAGAGATGATGCTAATGATCAGATCTCTGCAGAGCTGGACACACACCAGAGTCCAATTCTCAATCACTATTTTGTGGCCTCTGGGGATCATTCCCAGAGAGGCCGAAAGCAACGTAAATGATTCTATTTCACTGTAAAGAGTAAGTGATGACCCACACTTTGAAGTACTGAAATAATTTAGGAAAAGTCAAAGCTTAGTTCCTCGCGGGGAAGCTCTGAGGACAGTAGAAAGCGGGGAGGAGCCGGGTGTTTACACACCAGGAAGCACCTACCCGGGCTGATTTTAAAAGTAGAAATCATGCAGGTTTTAAGTTGCATTAAAAACAGCGACTCCAGGTCAACTGGAAGGAGACTTGGCATCTCTCATTCCTCTTTTGGGGCACATAGACACCCTCCCAGCCTCAGTTAAGGGATGTTAACAGAGGCAAACACCACCAGATGCCTGGCGCCAATTCAGGAAGTAAGTGCCTGAGTGAGTCCCTGCCCGCCCCAGGCCACAGCGAGTGGCTGAGAACTCACCCAAGGGCAGAACCACTGCTGGCGGGTCATCTGGTCTCCCTGGCGTGCTCGTCCTCTCTCTGGGCAGGCAGGCGGGAAGTGACAGTTATTCCTGCTGCATGACTATGCTTCTCTCTTCTCTGCAGCAACCAGACTTGCTTCTAAAGGCAGTAAAAAAGCATTTCCCTACTGAGCAACCGCACACGTAGGCTATCACTGGGTGTGTGTGTGTGTGTGTGTGTGTGTGTGTGTGTTTCCTTCCGGTCGCTTGAAGGGATGTTGCCTCAGTTCTTTCCTGTCTGTGCCTCTTCTTTTTTTTTTTTTTTTCTGTCATATCTTCTGATGCTTTGGGGATGCTTTCTAGTTTAGGGACAGGTGAGATGTCGAATTGTAATCTGTCCCATTTGCTATTTTTAGAAAGACAAGCAATCTTTAAATTAGTGTTGCAATGAAATTCTGTTGAAATGTGTTTTTCTAAGTGGCATAAGCTCCTTTCTAAGCTGCACTGAGACAAAACTTAGGCTATTTCAAAGTCAACCAAATTGGAATTTTTGTGGCTTTATGAACTAAACATGTTCTTAAGAGTTCCACTATAAATTGACACAAAACATTCTTTCCTATGACAAGTATTTGTTGAGCCTGTACACTGTAATAGGCACCATGCCAGGGGCTAGGTACCCAAATGGAGAATCTGCTCTTTACAATGTGGGATGGGAGCCTAGATTTGTGTATACGGAAGAGCACTGAAAGCTACCTAACCCCAAACCCTTTGTCTTTTTCCGTCTATGCTTTGGAACAGCAGAAAAGTGGACAAGCTCTGAGACGAACCACCTGGATTTGAACGATTGCTCTACCCTTTAAACGCTTTAGGCCTTTCTGTGTGTCAGTTTCCTCATCTGTAAAATGGGAATAATCATAGGATTGTTGTGAGAATTGAGTGAATTAGCATATGTAATGCACTCAAAGAGTGCCTGGCACAAATAAAACTAGCCCTGTATAAGTATTTGGTATTGTTATTAGCGGTAAATTTGTATCATTATCAGCTGAGACCTTTGCTTGTTTCCTTCCCTTCCTCATTTCCCACTCCTTGCTGGTGCAGAGGAGATGACTTGGGGCACAGAGGGCTGAGAGAGATGGTTTGAACAACAGATGCTCCCAAAACGATTCAGTGGTTCCTAAAGCTCCTCCTGCAGCTCCTGCCGACTCCATCACCATGACGAGGAGGGGCTGCCCCTGGTCTCCCCTGTCACACTCAGCTCATGTCGTATGTTGCACTCTTGTGGCTTCTGTTTTGTTCTGATTTCCAGTAAGACTTCTCTGAAATTCAGACTCATGCCCTTTATTTTAAATTTTTTGAGCCTGTTTGAATTTTGCTAAAGAATATTTTTTTTTTTTTGTCTTTTTTCCGTGTCCGGCAACGGATCGCAACCCTCAGTGTCGCCCCCGTACCGGACCGGGACCGGCAACAGGATCGCAACCCTCGGTGTTGCCCCCGCGCCTCGCTCAGCCAGTGAGCGGGAACCGGTCTGTATGTGGGATCCGAACCCTCGGCGGGAGCGCAGCCGTGCTTCCCAAGCGGCGCACTAGCGCAGTGCACCACCGGGCCGGCCCAGCTAAAGAATATTTTGCCCATCAAAGGATGCCACACTTAAACAAATAAACACTCAGCTCAATACCTTGTACAGTCGGGACTTACAAATACATCAGTAACAAGAGCATCTAATTTAATCATCATGAGTATATTGCATCCGTGAGTCCAATTAGCAATATTCATCAAGGCACTCTTTTTTCCTTTCTCTCTTCCTCTTCCTCTCCTTACAAAAACCGTTCATGAGTACCTATCATTCCTTACATCATGATATTACCTTACATAATATCATTCATGATGTGCATGATATTGAATATCATGATGTGCATGATATTCGTGACATTATGTATCAGGACCTATTCCAGATTTGAGGTAGAATTATTCTATCCTCAGGTTTTTATTTTATAGTGCAGAGCATTCATAAAAATTGATGGAGGTACAGGAGAAATCCAGATACTATATGCTTTTTTTTTTCCCAAACGTTTTTCTATGCCTTTCCCATTATACCATATCAGCTAAATAATTATTTTCCTCATTAGGCACTTAAGTAGTATAAATGTCAATGCATAAATTTTAGAAAAAACAATTAAAAATTTTATAGTATAACTTGAATATTAATGCGATTAAGTTGTCTCCATAGGTTGATGACACTCTAGATATACTAAAAAACCCAAGTCTGGGCTCCTTTTATATGAAATACTTGAGTTTCACAACTTGATCATCCTCAACTCTATTCTTTCATCTACGTCCTCCTATGGCTTCTTTGCCAACTTAGAGACGCCTGGACCTCCGTCCATTGAGTTTTTCAGACTGGAGAGAGAGTATATCTTTCAAGGCAAACTAAGCAGCAGAGACTTTGCCCAAAACCAGCTCAGAGTTATTTTAGGAAAACAAGTTAAATATTTTTCCCATTTGTAAAGATGTAGGTTTTCTGCGTCTGTTTTGCTAGTACGGTCTCAGGTTTTTTTCTTCCCTTTTTTGTTTGTTTTCTTTTTTGTTTTTCTCTTTCTGATTAGTGGCAGGCTATGCTGTGTGTCAAAATTTTGACAAACCACAGTTGTTTCTGACAAAAACCAAACAACTGTAATTTCTAATCACTCTGTCCAATGAAAACAGTGTTTACATTTTCATCTTCATTTAAGCAGTCTTCTTGACTGCTTTAATTAGCTTCTTTGTGCCATGTCAGTTAGCTGGAATCTTGGTTAGCCCCACAAAATGGTTCATAACTACCTGTTAGGCAGTAGCCAAACCCCTGGCAACGGTCCTGAATTTGTCACGGATATTTGGTCCAAGGAGCAACTCTTGTACGGAGCAGAGTGGGGTGGGGAGGAAAAAGTGAGGAGACTTGGAGAAGATTAAATGGTTGAAAAATCTATGGACAAGGTGTGTGTGTGCGTGTGTGTGTGTGCACGTGTGCGCGCGCGTGTGCGTGCATGTGTGCGTGCATGTTATGTGTGTGCATGTGTGTGTGCACGTGTGTGTGCGTGCCTGTGCGCGCGCGTGTGTGCGTGTTGCGTGTATGCATGTGTGTATGCGTGCGTGTGCACATGTGTGCACGCGTGTATGCATGTGTGTGCACATGTGTGGGTGCGTGTTGTGTTCATGCATGTGCGTATGCATGTGTGTGCACGTGTGTGTGCACGTGTATGTGCATGTGTGTGTGCACGTGTGTGTGTATTTATAATTCCATCCGCTTGACTCATTTCCCTCCACGACTGAAGACAGCATTCGCCGTGGGGAGTCGGCTGCCCACTGAGGAATTTAAATGAAATACTCAAGAGTTGGTTTGGCGAGTTTTAAAAGTTGTCTAGAACTATAAAGCATGCCTCACCCCTACTTGGGAATGGGAGTTAGTCTTGGGGTTTTCATTTTTAGATGAGGAAATCAGAGCTCACGAAGATTCAGTCCATTTTTCCGTTCATTAACTGTTGTGCACCTTCAAACTCCCCGGAGCATTCCTGGACATTCCTGATCAGTCCACACACTACAGGCCCCCCAACCCCCCAAGAACCTTGTCATTTAGTGGGGAGACGACAGAGTGAGATAACTGTTTCCTAGTGAGGTAATTGGTTCACTCGTGACTGTAAAGCATTTACTGAACATGCACTTAGTAGAAATCTGCATGAGAATCAGCTCCTTCCCTGAGAGAGCGCAGCCCAGCAGGCACAGGAGGATGCAGCTGTCCTTCTTCCCCTTCTGCTCTCTTGCCCCGTGTAAACTGTCTCTTGTAACAGGACATCTCTGTCTCTAGCTGGTTCTGTTCTGCTAGTCTGTCAGCCAAGTCCTGGGCTCTCTAGCCCTCCTACATTGCCGGAAGCCCATGACCAGCCATGCCAGCAGCAGCACAGTGTTGATTCCCTTGTTCTTGTTCCTCCCGTGCTCACTTGGCCATTTCCAGCCCTGGCTGGAAGATCAATCCACTTTCCCTCGGGCTCCAGAGCCACCCAGACTTACTGGGTAAAGTTCACAAACGCCAATTTGTTTCCTTGCAGATTCTCCCCCAGTAACCTCAACTGAGGCCCTTCTGCTGCTCCAGAACCTTCTTACTCCTCTACCACTGATTATTTGTCAGGTCTTTCGCAGCTTCCTTTCCAAACTTTTCTACTTTCCAGAAGCTCTGAGCCTAGCCATTGCCTCGTGCTACACCTAGGGTAAGGACCCCTGGTGTGAACCGTTAGGATCCCTAATCCCTGCAGAATTTCACCATTCTTCCCACCCTGTTCCTCATTCTCTGCTCCTCTTCAATCCTTTGAATTATAGCTTCAAGCATTGCCACTTGATTAATAATAATAGTAATAGCTACCACTTTTTGTGTATAGTAGTAGGTGGTAAAAGACATTTGAGAACATGAAACCATTCTTCTAGCTCACAGGACAGTTCTTTGAAGAAACACGGGCCCCAAAAAGGGCAAAAAAAAAAAAAAAAAAAGAAAAAAGAAAACCTGAATTCTTTTTAACAGGGAACTGAGGGGAAATTTAAAAGATTCTGGTTAATTGGAAGCATTCATTGCATTTAAGAATCTGGCAAGTGTTAATTTCTTAGGTCCTGTTCACCTACCCCTCTGCTGGATGACATCTTTGACTTTCCAAAGAATAATTGGAAAAATCTTGTTAGTGTTGTTTTTCTATAATTTTTAAGTCAATTAAAAAAATCTACAAGGAGTAAATTTATTTGTAAAAAACTAACATTTCAGGTAAAGCAAAAGTGCCTTTTGCCCATCAGCCCTAATTTCAGTCCTCTCCCCTACTTTGCCCATAGCAAACCTCTGCTATCTGTTTGGGGTGTATTCTACCAAGACATTTTCTAGGCATTTACATAAGTGTATGTAATCACTGTCAATTTGCAATTGTGCACATGTGCAACCTTGCCCTTGAGCGTGCTTGTCCACACAACAGAACACGAGACTGAAATCACCATGCTATGACAATGCTCAGTTTCTGAAGGAACTGTACTAACTGCTGTTCTGGTTTCACATGAAATAGCAACTTGAAAACATCTTATTCATGAGACTATAAAACTTGAAACTGCCTTGCTGCTTTGATTAAATTAGACTCCTCAGTTTATCTAACTTTTCATCCATTTGTTTTCTAAATATACAAAAACATGAATTTACATCCAGTTGGTTTACCTCCAAGTAGATATTCCCAAATCAAATACCAAAGATCCTTTACCTGTTCAATAAAGTGATTTTCTGGATTTTCCTTTTTGCCCACACAATCACTTAACCAAAAATCAAGTCAAATCATGCCACTCCCTGGATACGTATGCTGACCCTGGCAATGACCCCAGACACACAGAGGGACCGTCAAGTGCTGTGGTCATGCATGTCCTCTGTTTTCTCTGCAACGACTGATTCTTTACTTCTCCCCTTCCCTGGACGTTTTCTTCCTCTGACTCTCTTATCAGCCTCCACTGTACATACCACATTGAGGGATTACTCCTTTCTAAACTGAGAAATTTTGTTGTTGTTGTTGATCCCCATTAGTTAAAACCCCAGCCCTGTCTGTTTATATAATGATTTTACCCCAAGACAATAGAAACTTAAAAAGAAAATCCGACTTACCCCTCCTCCATTTCCACCACCACTTTGCCTGTCATCTGTCATATAAACAACAGCCTGTGTCCGTGCATTCCTGGAGCCCTAGCTTAGTCCCTTGCTTCCACCTGTGCTTCTTTGTCTGCCTCCCCGTCTCCTTCCTTTCATGCCCCGTGGTCCTTGGAGAGTCATCTCCATGCTGTCCTCCACTTCTCCACCTCCGTGTCCTCCTTCCTCACTGCCTTCTTCCCATGCTGAGATCTGGTGGCCACCTCCAGCTCTCTCCTGAAATTGTCCTTGCTAATGTCATCCACTGCAATCTACATGGCGAACCTATAGACACTACAAAGCCTTTCCCTCTGCTGCACTGAAAGTGATTGATCGGTCCTTTCCTCTCATATCCCTTTCTCTTTCCTTGAGGGACACCGCTCAGCCTCGGCTCCCCCCTCTGCTTGCCGCTGCCGTTTCACTCCTGCTCTCCCTGGTTGGGCTTGTTCCATTCACTTCGGGGACAAGGCTTCTCTCCCTGACTCCCCATTCGTATCATTACCATATACTTAGTCTCTCTGCCCCCAAACACTGCAAACCTTGCTCTCCCCACCACTGCTTCTAAAATCTACCCAGTTACCAAATTTTGTTTTGTAAAAAATAATTAAATCTCAAATCTTGTTGACCCATTCAGTTGCCTCTGTGCACACCCCTGTCATGACCTTACTTTGGACTTTCACTGCGTGGACTGTTCTAGCAACAGCCCTCTTCTAACCTCCAATGCTTAGAACACTGTTAGGCACATGGCAGGTGCTGTGGTCTAAATGTCTGTGTCCTCCCTAAATTCATGTGTTACAGCCTAATCCCCAGTGTAACAGATTAAGAGGTGAGGCCTTTGGGAGGTCATGAGGTCATGAATGGGGTTAATGCCCTTGGAAAAGAGGCTTGAAGGAGCTTGTTTGCCCTTTCCATGGGAGGACACAGCTGGCAGGTGTCGTTTATGAGGAAGAGGATCCTCACCAGACACTGAATCTACCAGTGCCTTGATCTTGGACTTTCCAACTTCCAGGACTGTAAGCAAAAAATTTCTGTTATTTCTAAGTTACCCAGTCTAAGGTATCTGTTGTAGCATCCTGACTGAGGCAGGGCAGCAAGTCGTCAGGAGTTATTAACTGAATGAACGTCTCCACAATATTAGATATTTCCATAAACAAATGTCAAATCTGCTCATGTCACTGCCGGTTTAAAGATTCCACCAACTCCTTGTTGCCTACAAAATAAAATGGAAATGACTTAGGTGGTGAATTGAGGTCCATGATGGCTTCGTATATTCCCTCCTGCCTCGTCTACCCCTACAGGGCCCTTCACCTCCCATCACACTGAACTGCTCACTGATCCTTCCTGTTTCAGGATTTCTCATGATGAAGGCACTGCAAAGCCTGTTCCCCTGCCTGGCACACCCTTGCTCCCGCTCGTTCTGGCAACCCTTGACCAGTGTTCTCCTGGACAGAGTTGTCCCCGACCCTTCACTCTCACCAGGACTTCTACAGAGCGTTTATCACATAATTCACAATAGCGTCTCCTTCCCCTAGATTTTGGGTTTCCCGAGGGCAGGGATCTGTTGCTTGTTCATTTGGGGGACCAAGCAAAGCATTTTACAAAGTAGTCCATGGAGGTCCCTCATTAGAATCACCTATGAGGCTGGTTACATTCCCCCAAATTGACTGAATCCTACTTATCTGGGAAGTGGAGGACCACTCTAAGGTAATTCTTATGCACATGAACATTTGAGAACACGTCCACAGTGCCCAACAAATATTTGATGGATAAAGACATTATGAAAAGTAAGTACTGAGATGCCTACTCCTAAAAACCTGCTCTGTTTCCTTCATTCCTCTGGGGTGTGGTTCGGCTGGGGACAGGCCCAGGTATTTGGCTGAACCATAGATCAAAGTGACCTAATGGGAAACAGCCTTACATTATTCTCTAACCAAGTCATGAAAAGTACCTATTGTCCTGTCCAGATGCCAAACTACTTTCAGGGTCATTGGAAGATGGTTAACTGTGATAAGGACTAACAAATTCTTGCTCAAGTGGTAACTAGTATTATGGGCATACTCTGCATTTTTAACTCACCAAAGCAAGTTCGTAAGTTTAAGTGGTTCACAAGTATCTTCAAATGAACTGCAGTGTTCTATTTGCTGTGCTTATCACCAGGATTGATAACTCTAGTATGGTTAATAGCCTTCCCCTGTTGACATTGGGTGGATTGTGAATGGTCCTTAAAGGTTTTCAGACTGTGGGTGAGGCTGATGAACCATTGTGAAGACAGGCAAGCCTTGTTTTGACCACAAGGTCTCAAAAACATCCTTTTTAATTTCTTCAGAAGATCTTGAGCTCTATCAACATGACCTTGAGATCTGTCATTATGCACCATGCCAGGCCTAATGAAGATTTTACAAAATATGGGTCATCTGAAATGGCCTCAGGTCTATGCAAGTATACTCAACAATATTTGTTAATAATATTTATCAAAGAACAAAATCCTTAAAAAATACAAATGGAGCAGGCAATCTTACTTCTGGGTATATGTCCTAAGGACTTGAAATCAGTATGTCAAAGAGATGTCTGCACTCCCATGTTCACTGCAGCATTATTCACAATAGCCAAGATGTGGAAGCTACCTAAGTGTCCATCAGTGGATGAACGGATAAACAAAGTGTGGTATATATTCACAACGTAATACTATTCAGCCTTTAGAAGGAAGGAAACTCTGGCATTAGCTACACGTGGATGAACCTGGAGGACATTATGTTAAGTCAGATAAGCCAGGCATAGAAAGACAAAAACTACGTGTTCTCTCTTATATGTGGAATAGATGGAAAACAATCAAACTCATAGAAGCAGAGAGTAGATTGGTGGTTACCAGAGGCTGGGGGGTGGCAGGAATGTTGGTCAAAGTGAAGAAAGTCGCAGTTAGACAGGAGGAATAAAAGTATTTAAAATAACGGTTTATGTTAATTAGCTTGATTCATTCATTCCGCACTATATACATATGTCTAACATCACTGTGTACCCCATAGCTATACACGACACATTGATACCAAATATAGGTGAATACTAACATATGTGTCTGAGAGATGGAAAAGAAAAGAAAGACACCAGGAGTGACTTGAAATTGCTCTTTGTGGTCTCTGTGGAGGAGTTGAGACCTGAGTAGAGTTTCCCAAAAGAGGCAAGAAATAGACTGGAAATTAAGCTACCGCCTAGGTTGCTGGTACGATGCCACAGCTGGGCAGAGCTTTAGAGGTCGTCTATTTTATTTTAGTATATATTACTTATCTTTAATAAGTAATATATACTAAATATATCTTTAATATTACTTATCTTGTGTAATTATTTCTTTATTACACAAGTAACATATGTTCATTGTTGAAACCATAAAAAATGAGTTGCTGCTGTAACAAATTATCACAAACTTAACAGCTTAAAACAGTTCCGTGGGTTAGAAGTCCCACACGGTGTCACTGCGCTAAAGCTAGGGTGTCTGCAGGCTGTGTTTCTCTTCTCCAGGTCAGGAAGAAGAATCTGTCCTCTTGCCTTTTTCAGCTTCTAGAGGCCACCCACATTCTTTGATTTTAAGGACCCATGTGATTAGACTGGACCCACATGGGTAATACAGGACCCCGTCTCAAGATCCCTAACTTGATCACAGCTGCAAAATCCCTTTTTCCATGTAGGGTAACATATTCTTAGGTCCTGGGAATCAGAACCATTATTCTGCCCACCACTTGTAGAGACTGAACAACTAATGTTCATGGAGGTTAAGTGACTTACCCAAGATCACAAAGCCAGTAAATATTAGACTTAGTTAAACTTTTTAAGATTGCAAGAGTCTGATGCAATCTGACTCTCAACGAGTGGGCATTTGTTGGGAGAGTGTGGTGCTGGTAACTCCAAGGTCACAGGTTCAGATCCTGGTACTGGCCAAATGCTTAAAACAAAACAAAACAAAACCCAAAAACCTAATGAAAAAAAGAACGTAAGGAAGAACTGCAAAGGGTTTGAATGGACTTAGATCTAAGCCTCCCAGAAGCTGGCACTTCATTCTCAGACTGGAGATACCATGGTCTTGTTGATGTCACAATGGCAGGCACCCATGGCAGCAGATGTGGTGACTGCCTGTATCATCCCCCTTCTGGCTCTCTCCAATGACAATCATTCAGACTTGGCTTCTTCTGCCTTATGGCCTCTGCCCACTGCCTTTGCTCCATGAATCTTGGTTTTTACCACTAGTATTTTTCTGTCTGTCACCTTCAAGCTCTCTAAAAGAAACCATCCGAGATAGTCCACTGGTACAGGGCGTGCACACCGTTAAGCAGAGGACTCCCACGGGGCTATCTCACTTGCTGCCGGCCAGCTTGATAATGGCTGTCTTCAAAAACAACTGCCACTTCCTGGTTCTATCTGCCAGGATCATGACATCAAACGTGACAATCTGCATGTAAGAAATCACTTAGGGTCACTTCCCTCAGAATAGGGCCATGAGCAAGGTGGGCACAGACAGACTTTTCTCCAAATCCTCAGCTGTGATTTCTTCCCAGCACACTCCTGCATGCACTGAAGTTGAACACCCCTGGGAATCACAGCTAGAATGTTGCAGCTGAATGAAAAAGTGTCAGGAGAGGTCGAAGGAGAGGAAGAGAACGGTCCCCAGGACCAATACTGAATACGGGCATTTTGAAAAGTTTAGGTAATTGTGCTCAGTACTTTAAGGCTCTAATTGCTGCTCTTTAACAAAGAGGCCACACAGACTTATAAAATTCTGAAATTATACCAGTTCTATCAGTAACCAGGACCTCAAGTTGCTCCCACAAACCACATAGGGCTTTACGAAATAAGATTTGCAAAAGGGACTCTGATGGTTCTAAATTCTGCACCCATTAGTTTCTCCAACTACGTTCGCTCTGAAGGGGGAAAATGGCCTCGTTAACTGGGAAAGAATGAGTCTTAACGAGTTTCAGGAGGAGAGCCCCGCGCCCCCCACCTTCCTGGGGGAAGAACAAGGCTGTGAAGGCTTCATCCATTTCCCGCAGAACTGTGTGCTGCAGTCACAGCTCGGAGACGCCAGCACAAATCTCAGACGCAGCCACCTCCTGGTTGAGAATACATTCTGGCCTGGTTTTAGTCGGAACCTCAGTAACTGCGGACAAAAGCTTATTTTAATTTTAATTAATTACACGGGAGGAAATGGCCATCTGATCGACAGGGGTCATAGCACATAGTGTCCCTGGTGGCCTTATGCCTGCAAAGGGTTAAAAGGCTGCCGTATTATGTATGACCAGGGATTTTTCTATGTGGCACGTAACATTTTCTCTTTCCATGGTGCTTTTAGAGAGAATTCCAATGGGATGCCGTCTCCTCTGCTTCCTGCACCTTATAATAATTAACGGATTTCATTTACTTTCACTCTGAAGTATGCAGCAGTCTTCATGAAGTCAGTTAAAACATTTTTTGAGCAATGAGCACTGCGTTAAAAGCTGGGAATAACTTGGTATTGTACATATAAATGTGCAATATTTTATATGTACTCGGTAAACATACATATAAAAACATAGTATATTTTACTATGAGTAAAAACATAAATATGGAGTAGTATATAAATTGAATATTTTGGTTCCAAATAATGTAAAACCATAACTTATTATGGGTTGAAAAATAGACATCTGTTGCTTCACCAAACAAGAATCCTGGGGGCAGGGTAGTGCTAGGGGTAGTTAATTCAGGAGTTCCACAGAAGTCTTCCTATCAGCTCTGTTCACAAGTTCTCGGTTCCCTCATGATTGCAAAGCAGCTGCCATAGCTCTAGGCAGTGCATTCTCAACCACATCCAAATGAAAATAAATAAATAAATACAAAAGGAAGACCCTCCCCTCTTTGGGCATCTGTGCCTCTTTTCGAGAGATGATCCCTTTCCTAGTAGGACTCTCCTTCCTTCCAGCCCCCACTCCCCAGCAGATATTTCCTATGTCCTCAAGCGTTAAGAGGCTGGATTGCACCACAGATCTGTTCTTAAGTCAATCAACAACAAAGCAAATAAAATAATCGTAATAAGCTTAGGCCAGTCACATTCTGTCTCCTGGGATTAAGAAAGAGCTCAAGGCTTGTGCTGAAGCACAAGACTGCTGTATATAAAATCACAATTCAGTTCTCTGAACAGGAAGGAAGGCTAACTATTGGGCAAGAAACCAGCAGCAGTTGCCTCAGCGCGGTACTTCCAGATAACACAGAAGGGAGGGGGAGAAATTGTCCCCCAAACCTTAGTAAGTGCATGGAGTTAGGAAGACTAAGGATCCAGTGTTAGCATTGCTACGTAGTGGTTGCAAGATCTTGGATTAGTTATTTAACTTCTTGGAGCCTCAATTTATGCATGTGTAAAATGGGAAATCATACCTATTTCATTGGGTTGCTGTGAGGATCAAATATGTTAGCATATGAAAAATACCTAGCAGGTGCCTGGCCCATGGGAACTGTCCAATAAACGCCATGTCCTTGCTCAAAGCCCTCGGGCACCTTTACAGTCTAAATTGCTGGGTAATGACAGGTCAATCAGCTCATATTCTGGTTGGTAAGCAATATGATACAGGTATGTGCAGAGGCTTCCTGGGGGAGGTGATACTATCACAGCTGCTAGGAACCACTAAGGCCCCCAAACTTTGTTTGTTAAATCCTACGGGTGCTTTCCATCTCTTTCTCTTACCTTATTTTTCTGCAGCATCAGCACTCTTGGCAATTCCTTTTCTTTCAGAACTCTACCTTGCCCTGTGTTCTGCACAACCTTCTCCTGGCCTACCCCTACCTCTCTAGCAGCTGCTGTCCATGCTCTCTTACACGGTCCTCTTTTTGCCTTCCTCAGAACTGCGTCCACCTCTGTTTCCATCTCACCTATCAATTCCTGAAGTGAGAGCTCCCCCTTTCTTATACCTTCAACTCCCACTTATACGCTCATGACACATACGAGACATTCAACCCATATTAGTTTAACCCAGTTTTCGCTCAATAATTTATCCAGCAGTTATTTGTTGAATGTCTACTTTATGCCTGGTACTGTTCTGTGTGCTGGACATATAAAGAAAATAAACAAAACAGGTCAATCCCTGCGCTCATGAAACTTACATTCTAGTGAAGAGACAGACAGTGAATAAACAAATACACATTTCCTATGTTAGAAAATATAATGCTGGGTAAGTAGGATAGGGTGGACGTGAAGCAGGGGAAATGTTTCTTCATTATAGGGTACTCAGAGAATGCCTCTTTTTTTTTTTTTTCCTTTTTTTTTTTTTTTTTTTACTTACCGGTAACGGGATCGAAACCCTCGGTGTCACGCCCATACCGGGGACCGGCAACGGGATCACAACCCTCGGTGTTGGCCCCGCACCGCGCTCAGCCAGTGAGCGGGAACCGGTCTCCACATGGGATCTGAACCCTCAGCGGGAGCGCCACCACGCTCCCAAGCGGCACTCTCCAGTGCGCCACCGGGCTGGCCCGAGAATACCTCTTTAATAACATAACATTTAGGCAGAGACTTAAAGAAGTGAGGAACCCAACCATGAGGCTAGGCAGAGGTACCAGCGAGTGCAAATGCCCTGGGGTGGGATTGTGCTTAGAGTCTTCAAAGATGTGGATAAAATGAAGAGAGCAAGGGGGAATGAGGAAGGAAATGAGATCCAGGAGGCAGAGGGCAGGTTGGGAGGTGTCTATAGTGTTAGTGTTTGGCCCCTACTTTGAGTGAACTGGGGAGCCGCTGAGGGTTTTAAGGAAAAGGAAGATATGATCAGACTTATGCTCTTAGAAGCCATTGCAATAACCAAGGAGAGAGATGATGGGGCCCGGGGTCAGGGCGGTGGCAGCAGAGCAGTGAGAAGCGAATGCATGTGAGTTCCAATGGAGGTGCGATCACGGGGCTGTCCTGCTGGATGTGGGGAGCGAAAGAAAGAAGTCAGCACTGGGTGCAAAGGTTTTGGTCCCAGAAAGCAGAAGAAGGAGTTGCCATTTTCAGAGCTGAGGAAGACTGTCAGGGAGCTGGTGGGGAATGTAGAGTTTGATTTGGGGCAAGTTAAGTCCCACGTGGTAATTAGACGTTGAAGCGCAGCTGTTGAGAAGGAAGTTGGATATATGAATGAGGAGTGGAGGGAACAGGTCAGGGGCGGAGGTTCACCACTGGGAGTTATCAGCATGTAGATGACGCTGGACGAGATCACCAAGGGAGTGCACAGAGGACAGAGGAGCTCACCGAGGGCTGAGAACTGCACGTGCCAACGCGAAGAAGTCGGGGAGAGGAGGGAGCCCGACAAAGGAGACCGGGAAGGAGTGGCCCAAGAGGACGCAGGACGACCACGAGTGTGTGGGGACCTGACAGGCACGTGCCGACAGAGTCCAGGAGGAGGTGAAAAGCGTGTCAGCTGATGACAGAGGAATACGACGGTGCTGAGCACGGAGTGATGGATTTAATGATGTGGAGGTCATTGGCGACCCTGACAATATGGTTTCACTAGTGGGTACAAGAGGAAATGGAAAGAGAGAAGCTGGAGGCAGAAGTATAGCCCCCTCAAGGAGCTTTGCCATAAAGGAGGGCAGAAGAAGGGGGGACAGCCCAGGGAGGGTGTGCAGTCAGAGAAGGCTCTCGATGGTTGTTTTTAAGGGAGGAGATTTAATATGCTTGAATGATAATAGAAACGATCTAATAGAAACTGAAATTTTCATGATGCAGTAGAGAGGGAGTCCAATTGTGGGAATGATGTCCTTGAGAAGTGGGTTGGGGAGGGGACCCAGGGCTTGGCCTCTCATCGAGAGACAGGGCAGACTGCAGGTGTGGGGTGTGCGTGTGCACGTCCTGCTCTGACTGCTTCTGTTTCTCCATGAAGTAGGAAACAAGGTCTTCAGCTACGACCGAAATCTGTGCAGGAGGTGATGTAGGCTGAAGGAGGGGTGTGGAACAGCCAGCGTGGAGGGCGGGAGAGGGAGAAGGGGAGGGTCACGAGAGGTGCTGGGGTCACTGGGAGACTGGCTATGTCAGCTCCACAATCTGTTTTTGAACTCTGGCCTCTCTCCTGGGTTCCGAGCTCAGCCTGCTCCTCCTGTAGTCTCTGTTGCAGAGAATGTCATCGCAGGCACCCAGTTTCCAAAGCAGAAAGCTGGGAGTCATTCCTGACTCCTCCCTGTGTACACTTCCACAGCCCGTTGGTGACCATATTCTGTCACTCCTACATCCTGAATATCCTTTTAGCTTTTCCTCGTTAGGTCAGAGCCTCACCATTTTTCACTGGATTGGTCAAGCAGCTGCCGCATTGCTGTTGCTTAGGCTATTTTCCCATTAGACTCTATATTGAGGCATTTCTACGTGGGAAACTAAAGACTTAGTTTGTGCCGTAGAATAACTCGCAATCTAGTGTAGGACAATATTTCTCATTTTTGAGATTGGAAACGCTGGGAGAGATTCATGTTTTTTGGAGGAACATCATGACCTCAGTTTCGGATACTGTCAACTTGGGATACCTGTGGGAGAGCCACATGGGAATGGTGAGTGGTTTAACTGATACATGTTGGGTGACTGTGTGGCCTGATATTATTCCTCCAGTAATTATGAGGTGTGTGTATGGCCCAGTGTGCATTCAATTCACCCAGAGCTCTTGTGAAAATACACATGGTGATTAGTAGTTCTAGTGCCAGGCTTCAGATTCTGTAGTTGCAACAAACTCCCATGAGATGCCAATAATAACCCTCAAACTTACCCTGAGAAACAAAGTTTGAGATAGAAACCCACTTGCATAATTTCAATCTAATGTGTTAATTGTTATAATAAAAGAGAGCACATGAACATAGCTTAGCAAGTGGATTAAGACAAAACTGTGGAGACTGTTCACTGACAGGCCAAGGAATGTGTACTTGATTCTGAAAATGATGTAGAACCGTGGAATGATTTGATGAGAGGAATGACATGGTTTTATGCAAAATCCTTATTGAAAGCCGGCCAAGTGTCACCTGCTATTTAGGCAGCAGAGATACAACAGGGAACAGTAAACAGGAAAACCAGGGCGCTTAGAGTCTGGAGGGAATTGGACAGGTAATAGTAAGAAAACAAAGTAATTTAAGATTGTAGAAATGCTGTAAAAAAATAAAATAAATAAAAGGGGTAATGCAGTTGAGCCTGGGGAACTGCTCTAGTGGGGGGTAATTGTTGAGCCAAGAGCTAACCATGCCCTGGAGCCAGCCATGCAAGGATCTGGGGGGAGAATGTTCTGGGCACCTGGAACTACAAGGCGGTGGCCTGGAGGCAGGAGTGAGCAGGCAGACAGGAGTTCTTTGAGGATCAGTCAAGTCAGTGAGCCTGGAGCCTTATGAGCAGGAGAGGAAATGGTGTGAAATGAGGTCAACAGACCAGCAGGGGCCAAGTCATGTAGGGGCTTTGAAAACTGCCATCAAGAGTTTTCATTCTATTTGATGTGTGGAAGCAAAATAATCCAATTTTAAAAAAATATAACTCTTGCTGCTGTGTGAAGACTGGATGGTGAGTGTGCCTGTGGGGTCGGGTAGAGTGTGGATTCCTTGGGTGTGCTCGGAACTGTACTGGAGAAAGATGAATCTGTCAGCAGCATGTAAAGTGGCTCAGAGAGGAAAGAGCAGCTCTTTCGAATGCCCACCACTGACAGCTAAGGAGAACCTGAACTGGGGAGGGCAAGCTCGCACCTCCACGTGAGACAGCAGGACGTGACACATGAGAGATTCAAACACTACCCAAGTCTCCTGAGCCCGGGTGTGGAAGGCCGGGAACTTCTTGCTGACTCTCTTATTCAGTCCTCTCCATAAACCCACAATGCTTCTTACAAATATCAGTTTCCGGGGTTTTAACCTGGACCTACTGAGAGATCCCAGGGCATCTGGTTGTCAGTACATAAATATGTCAGGTCATTTTTAAACTCAGGGGAGGTTGGAGTTACTGAGCAGGTCTCCACCTCAATTTGAAAGAAAAAAAAAATGAAGATGTTTACCATTTTTTTGAGTACCAATATAGCTGTCCTTGACCTTTCGTGCCTTTCTTTAAATCCTGCTGATTAATTTACAACCCGAGTAGTGAGATTTCAGGAATTTCAGGATGCGTTTATCTTATGAATAGCAACTAGCAAGGTTATGATGCTTCCTAAGGAAGCTCTGCAGCTCTGCGGCTCCTTCCTGGGGTTGGCTTGAAATGTTGCCTGGAAATTTAAGGTAAAAGCGAAGAAGCTTGGTTGAAGCTTTCAGTTGCAATCCTCATTTGTATTTTAATGTAAATGAGTTTCAGATCCTTCTTGAGAGAAGATTTTGGCTGGGAAACAGTGGAGGGTTCTAGGCCCAGAGTGGTGGGGGAAAGGGCTTGGGGGAGTCGAATGGGGAAGGGGAAAGGGGAAGAAGGTGACAGGGGGCACTCTGCATGTCAGCATGTCACTCCCTTCACACTTTTGCCCAGAGCTGGGGAACAATGCTGCCCCCTTCCTGAGCAGAGGGATCTTAAAAAGCTGAGTGAAGAAGATTTGGTTTTATAACTTTGCATTATCTGTGCTTGATTAGACTCTAATGTGAGCTGTGTATCTGGTGGTTGCCTTAAAACGTGTATTTCTTTAAAAGAGAAGCTCCTTGATCTGCATATTGACCACTTTTCCTTGGTGTACCTGCTGGGCTGCATCCAGCCATCTCCAGACCGGAGAAGCTTTGGATGGCACAGCAGAGCTACAAGGCCCAGCAGGGAGGACTGCTCCTCGCGTTCCTGGAAATAGGGAGAGGACACAATGAGAGGAAGGAAAGTCATTACTTATTGAGTACCAACTGCGTGCCCAGCTTTGCTTGGATGTCTGTCATGCAGATTTTCTCAAGGGGGCCTCGTTTTCCTCTGTTTCTCCTTGGAATGTCCAGGATTACAAATCAGATTGGCTCAGATGGGGAACATACCTCCTGCCAAGTCATTCGTGTAGGCGGTAGTAATACCTAATAGTTACTGTGCTTCTAAACATGCCGGGCGCTTTATACGGATTCCTTCATTTAACACTCTGAACACCTTAAGAGATGGGTCTCATTCATTTCCTCATTTTCAAATAAACTAACCGACCCCTAGAGATGCAAAGTGACTTGTCCAGGATCAACAGTGCCCTGATTCAAACCCAGGCCACCAGATCCTAGAGATCCCAAGTGTAGCCATTATGTGATATTGCCCTTTTCTTAGGAAATTCACAGAATTATACTTGCTCTGGGTAAAATTTCCTCCTCAAGCTTATGTTTGAAGTCTTCAGCCTCCTTAATTTTTCCCTCCTTTTTCTCCCTAATGGCATTCCCATCTTCAGCTTAGGTACCCATAGCCCTCCCATGTTATATACCCCACTACCACCGTCACCTCTTTTCTGAAAAAAAAACTACACAATGTAATTTACCCATTCATACTGTTACTATGTCTTCTAGGCATAAAAGCATTTTTTGACTTTTTATATTTATGAAAAAAAATTTTTTAATATTCTGAGAATTTCCAGCTCTTAAGCAGCAGATCCATCTGCCTCTTGACCACGGTTTTGAGATGCCTTGGAATAAGTGGGTGTGGGAACTTCCTTTCAAGGCTTTCCTGCTTCTCTGGAGAGGGCAAGCCACAGAACCAGCCACTGAAAGTGTGTTGCCTGGGAGATGCCAAGCATTCATTCATTTATTCATTCATTCATCAAGTACGCATGATCGCTCCGATTAGCACTGGGGACTCCAATAATCATGACAGACATTGTTCTTGCTGTCACAGAGCTCACAATGCACAGAGATGGACATTAAGTAAGAAACTTCAATAAAAAGTGGGTAAGTCTCATCCCCTGTTTGTTCTTTTCTTTTCCTTTCTCGCTCCATTGACATCCCTTTGCCCCAAGGCTCCCAGGTGTTCTGTACCTGCAGCCTTCCTTCCTCTCTGGTGCCAAAAGGATTAGGAATGACCAAAAAGCATTAGGAATAGCAACAAGAACAAAAGAGTTGATGGTCAAGTTCAGAGTGCCCATTACCTCATTCATGAATTTATTCATCAAGCATTTATCATATAGCTAGTATCTGCCAGGAATTGAGATACAGAAAAGAAGAACTCGTGGTTTCTGCATAAAATTCTATAAACTTCCCTCAGAGGTAAGGATCTCTGTATACCTTCTTCATGCCTCTGTCCCCAATATTCAACTCACTCTTAGCACAAGGCGGGCACTTGATAATGAACTTGTATCTGGGCAAAGACAAATATATAAAGAACTCCGATAAAATGAGATAAGTACTGATTAAGCACCTACTAAGTGCTAGGTACTATGTCAAGCCAGACAGATGCAGTCCTTGCTCTGGTGAGCCTCACAGTACAAAATTTGCACAGGTAAGTGTCAGAGTGCTGGTGACTGATGTGAAGTGGTGTAGGATCCAGGAGACATAGAACATGATATGTTTGCCTGGTTCATGTGAAAGCCAGGTAGGCCCAGAAAACGTCAAATTACTTTTGAAAATCTAAAAGATTGACATGTGTAAGGAAAGTAGAAAAGTTTAGTCAGGCTCACTTGCCTTGCATCTGTTACAAATGGTCAAGATTCAGCACATTTGCTAGAAACAAGTTATAACAGTAGTGTAACTTCACATGCGTGCCCATGATTTACTGATTCAGCACAATTATTGTAATTATGTAATGCCTGGCTTGTGGCCACTATTGTGTACTAAGAGCATAAAGGTAACTGCTCTGAACCACTGGTTGGCAGAGCATGGAGGGGGCCAGAGCATGGACGGTCAGTGGGGTAGAGCCTGAGCTTGTCTTGCAGGAATAAAGCATGTCTGTGAAGCTCACACCTGAAGAATAAAGTAGGTCTACCTTGCATAAAGCTGCCAGGGTCTTCTTTCAATTACCTGACTCACAACCTGCACAGGAAGGGGAGAAGGATCTGAGATCCAGCCCAACAGTATGGTTGAAACATTTTGAGAGAGGGAAAAGGAAGAGTGGGGAAAAATGAGATTAGGAAAGAAAGCAGAGATTGGATTTCCAGGGCAATTTAGGTATTCGGGGCTTACCTCAAGAATAATTGGAAGTTATCTAAAGGTTTTAAGTAGGAGAAAGGTATGGTAAGTTTTAATTTTTAGAAAATCAGTCTGCTTTGAGGATAAAGAATGTGAGGAGATCAAGAGTAGACAGTAGGAGACCAATTGGGGGCCACTGTCATAATTTGGGTATAAGACGACAGCAACTTGAACTATGAGGGTGATATTGGAGACAGAGAAAGTTGGACAGACCCCAACTATATCTTGGATGTAGAATTGGCAGCTGCCATATCTGGAGGGCAGGTGAGATAGGGGGACAGTAAGGCAGAGGGACTGCTGAGCATAATTCTTAAGTTTCTTGCCTGAGAAATTCCATAAAGGTTGGTGTCATTTTCTGAGATTGAAGGCACTTGGGGAGAGTCATGTTTTTTGGAGGAGCATTATTGTTTATGCTTTGGACACTATCAACTTGAGATACCTATAAGACATCCAAGTGGGAATGCTGAATAGTTAAGCCCATACACAGTTGGTGACTGCCTGGCTCAGCGTTATTCCTCTAGTAATTATGAGGTGTGTGTATGGCCCAGTATAAGTCAATCATAACATTTGAACTCCTAGGCCGCAATGATCGATTCACAGAGAAGCCATATGAGCCTTACTGGGCCAGTCAAATTCCTTCTCTTGATCTGAGAGGGGATCAGAGAGATGTTTATTTACACTCTGGTTGCAGAGCTGTGAGCCTATAAATTCAGAGCTCTTGGTGAGCATGTCCCCTCTGTGGGGAATATATTGGTTTGAAAGAACAAATATAACCTATAGAGAAGAAGCAGAAAGAAAGAGTCCTGAGAATATTGGAGTCCCCTTGTTTCTGCGCCTGGTTTGGTTACGTGAATGGAGTTAGTATCTCTCTCTTTCTCTCTCTCACCCTCTTTTTCTGTCTCTCTCTTTTGTTTTTGGCTTGTTTTTAGTGGAATTTTTGTCACTTCTAATCACGATGATGCTAGCAATGTAAGTAAACAGTGGATTCACAATGTAGAACTCAGGCAGGTATTACCTGTAGACATACCGTTGAGAGTTGTTGCCATAGATATAGAATTTGAAGCCAGGAAATGGATGAGATCACCGAGAAAGAAAGAGGCAGAAGAGTACGGAGGTCTGAGAAGCTCTAACACTGAAGTGCAGAGAGGAAGATGAACTCTCAAGGAGGTTGAGAGAAATGACTCCAGTCATTGGAGGGAAACCAGTAAATGTGGTGTCCCAGAAGCCAAGAGTGTTTTAAAGAGATGATGGTCAGCTGTGTAGCCTGTTTAAGACAGAGCAAATACTATAAAACTGAAAAGCAGCCATCGGATTGGGCAGCAGAGAAGTCATTGCTGCTTTTACCAAGAATAATTTCAGTGAGGTAGAGGGTCAGAAGCCAGTCTGAGTGAATTGAGGAGGACATGGAAGTGAGGAAGGAAAGCTTGGATAAGGAGACAATTCTTCTGAGAATGTTAGCTGTGAAAGGGAGAAAATGAAAAAGATGGGAGCTGGAGAGGAAGCCCAGGAAGGGACTTTTTTTTTTTTTTTTTTAGGATGAGAAGGACTAAAACAAAATTATATTTAAAGATCTATTAAACCACAGTGAAGAAAGTGGCTACCCCTGCTTGGGAAAGTAGGAAAGGTTTCTCCAAGGAGATGATTTTGAGCTACGTCTTGAATAGTGAGTAAAACTTTTCCAGCAAGAAGGTATTGCCTGTGAAAGGAAGAATTTAGGGGTTTTTTTTTTTTTTTTTTTAGGATGAGAAGGACTAAAACAAAATTATATTTAAAGATCTATTAAACCACAGTGAAGAAAGTGGCTACCCCTGCTTGGGAAAGTAGGAAAGGTTTCTCCAAGGAGATGATTTTGAGCTACGTCTTGAATAGTGAGTAAAACTTTTCCAGCAAGAAGGTATTGCCTGTGAAAGGAAGAATTTAAGCAAACACACAGTGGTGTGTTTGGAAGATGGTCAATGGCTCAGTGCATGGAAAACTTTAGCTCTGGACCCTGTTAGAGAGAAAGGAAACCCCACACAAGACCTTTCTGCACCTTTTATCTTTGCTCTCAGTTTCATCTTTTAAGATAATGAGGTTTGGGACAGATTAGCTTCGGGGTCCACTCCAATATGAAAATCCATAACTAATGATGATCTGTCTTTAATGTTTTGTTAGGTTGATAATAATACTCCCTGAAATGAATAATGCACCACAGATGTTTCCTGAAATTATGCTGTATAACGTGTGGGGAGAGGCTTTCAGGAGGTTACAGGTTCATCCCAAAGTGGCCCAATTAGAAAAAAATAATCACGATATATCTTTGCAGTCCACTGTGTTTTACCTTAAAAGTTCGTGTGCATCATATTCCTTAATACACTTGACACGTTTTATTATTAAAGTGTTTTTTAACCCAGAAAGAAAGGTCAGCCTCACCCTTTACATTTAAATATTTCCTGATGGCTACCTGTACAAGCTCTGAGCAAAAATGAAAAGTCCATGCCTGGCACCTACTTGCCAGTCTCTGAGGCTTTACTCAGTGCCCACTCACTGCTGGCTTCACAGGGGCAGAGTCTGAGCACCAGCTCTCTACAGAAGTGAAATACGGTGGAAATGGGAGAGAAAAGCAGAGAGCTTTAAGAGTAGCTTATCTGAGTTAATTGTTCTTTATAAATGTCCTGGGCAGGAGGGAATCAAGTTATGAGCTTCAGCATCTTAGCTACTCATATATCACATATTCACACCCACTTGGCTGTATGAATTTTCTTTATAAAAGACTATGAGATAGAAAATCCACATGAAATTGCCTGAAAGAAAAAAGCAACACACACTAATTGGATTCTTGGCAAAAGACTGAAAAGATGTTCCAGAACTGGGGAAGCAAGTTATTTTTAAACAACTTTGCTCTAAAATATGTTGGTTCCTCTGTGAATGAGTTCATGGCTCATGCTGCAAACTCCTATGGCCTGATCCTTTTGAAAAAATAAACTCCGTTTTTCCTTTTTATTACGTAATAAAATAGAACGAACGGTCTCTCTGTGCTGTCTCAGAAGCATTTCTCAGGGGAACGCTCTATTTTTGTTGGCCTGTCTACGTTTGCCTTCATGTGAGTTCTTTGCCCTACTTTTGTAACCTAAAAACATTCATAGAAATTTTAGGTTCTTTCCACCGTTCATTTAGTGTTTTAGTTGTCCCCATTTTTAACTCATGAGCTCACCCTTATGATTCATCAGACTTCCTATACTACAACCCTCTACTGTTTTTCTAATGAAAAGGTTCAGAACTGATACTTTGTATGGCCTTGCAAGGGAAGAAGGGTTAAGCCACTGACAGTTACAGAGATCTGACTCTGTGATAAGAGACCTGCCAGGGATTAGAAGACCTCACTGAGTTGGTCTTAAAACGGAATTAGTCCAGATGGTGCCAATGGGAATTAAGGGACTGCATGGTCCCAGAGCAAACACAATACCTGTCTCTTGGAAGCTCTTCATCTCAGGGGCAAAGGAGGGAAATAGGGCTTTTGGAGCCTGGGCCATACATTCCCTGGTGATTACAGTACCAAATACTCATGATTCAAAGTGACTGTTTATAGACACTAGAAATATCTTCTAAATCATTAAAGGATTGTAACGGTCTGCTTGAGAGCCCCATGCTATTAAAATTAATAGGCTCTTTTCTGCAGTGTGTGAGCCAATTCATAGTGCATGATTCTGAATGTTTATAAATGGATGTGGATAATTTTAAATTTGTTTTTTTTTAATTTTGTGTCGTAATTAATTTTTCAAAATATAGTGTTTACATTATTTCATAAAATTAGTACATGATCATTATGAAAATAGTAATGCCCAATCTTTATTCATCATTAATTGTGCACTAGCAACAACCATTGCTTGGTACTTCCTCAATATTATCTCATTTGATCTACATCATCTTCTCCTTAGATAGGAATTATTACTAACCCCATTTTAGAGGTGAGAAAAGTGATTGACAGCGTTAATAACGAGGCAGAAGTCATGAACTCTAAGAAGTAAAATAGAATTAAAATCCATAAGTATGTAATTCCACACTTCCTACCCTAACTATCAGGCTTTACAGAAAAAGCAGACAAGAAATACATGTAAACAATCATAATACCACCCACCCACAAATTACCGTTGCTAACATTTGTTAGTTTGTCAGCACCACGCTCACCCAGTGAGCGAAACGGCCATCCCTATATGGGATCCGAACCCATGGCCTTGGTGTTATCAGCACCGCACTCTCCCGAGTGAGCCACAGGCCGGCCCCAAATTAATAGGAATTTTAAGGCCATTTATACATATCTCTGAGACTGCATCTCCTGAGGTTTTCAATAGTCTTGCTTATATATATATAAAATATATATTAATAAATAATATATTTATTTATTTATAGGAGATATATATATCTTCGGAAGGAAAGAAAAGTTTACTTCTAGAAACCATGACCTGGATATAAATGTTTCCTTTGCATATTCTGTTTACTTTGCTTACAGAACCTCTACCGTGTATATCCTGGTCGAATTTCAGGAACTCTATGCAAACAGGCATACTTCGAGTACTTACTTCTTTATGTTTGGAGTAGCCTAGAATTTGGCAGGAGAGTTAAAGTAGCTTCTTGAGATATGTACTGCTTTGGGGGGCTAAGAAAATCCAGAGGCCCACTGTACACAAGGTCTTGCCCTTTCAATGATTTCCTATCAAACTGTCTGAAGACAGAAACAATTTCCCAGTCTTCAGCTTTAACTGTGAATCTCTGATAAAATGCATGTAGTCTGATTGAAACGTTTTTTATATTGTTATGATCCATTATACATTAATGTGAATGAAGATTCTCAGACATTTTAACATGGACTGAAGAAGTGAGCTCAGGGTGCTGGGTTGCTGGGAAAGGTTCTCTGAGGGTGGAAATAAGTCAGTCCTGACTTTGCCTAATTCAACAGTTGTGCCTGGGGTGGCTTTATCCTCACTTACGAAACTACTATGACTTCTTCAAAGGGCAGAAGCTTCCAGTCTTTGACACACTATTTCTGCAAATAGGAATGGAGTATGTAGTGTCACAGAATCTAAGACTAGATTTCATTTTTGGAGGCTCCCTCTTATGGGCATGCACAAGTCTGTGTCAATGTGGGCAAAACAGAATTGCTGCCACTAAGAGGTCTTAGGCGTTTGTATCTCTTGTATGTTCATTATGGCTGACTTTCTGCTGCTGGTTTCAGATTTGACTTTTCAGGCTGAATGATGCAAAATCGCCCTGTGATGTCACAGAGTTTGTGCATACAGTTTTTTTTTTTTTTTTTTCTTTTGATAGCTTTGTCTGGTTTTGGTATCAGGTAATACTGGCCTCAGAATGAGTCACCCCATCTTTTATTTTTTGGAAAAGTGTATGAAGGATTGTTATTCTCCTTTAAATGCTTGATAGAATTCACTGGTGAAGCCACTTGAGCCTGGGCTTTTCATTGTGGAAAACTTTTTGATTACTACATGTGTCAAGAAAAAAAAAGTAGATTAGTGGTTGTCTAATGACTTCTACGGAGTGGCTGCCTGGCGATTGCTAAAGGGCACAGGGTTTCTTTTGCGGATGATGAAAACATTGTACAATTAGGTTGTGGTGATGGCTGCACAACTATGTGAATATACTAAAATCCACTGAATTGCTCACTTTAAATGGTGAACTGTATGGTATGAGAATTATATTTTAGTAAATACATTTAAAAACAGGTATTGATTCTGTTTGTCATCTCTATTGTTTCTCTTTTCTCTATATTATTCATTTCTGCTTTCTTCCTTAATGTCTTTGGGGTTTGCCCTTTTTCTAATTTAATTCATTTTCCATTTTTTAATTTGTTTATTTAAAGTTATATATCTACCTCGAAGAAGCATTTACATCTACCAATTTTAAAAAATAGTACTTTTCTTCTGTTGTAAATATTTTATATTTTTATATCCCTAAAATCATTGGCCTAAAATACTTAGGATATATGAATATTTTGCTCTATCTGCTGTGATTTCCTTCCCCCCCATTAGTCATTTAAGAAGGCATGTAAAGTTTCCCAAATATATGTTAGGGAATTTTAAGTTTTGTTATTATGTAGTACTCACCATCTCTCCTTATTAATGTGTTGTGTCTGAAATTCTATTTTGTTGAATACTTATATTGTTACACAAAATTGATGTGGTTATGTTAAAAGAAGAACTTTAGACAAATTAAGTTTAGCAGGATTTATTTGAGCAAGAAATGATTTAAGAAGTGGGAAGCACTCAGAACGAGAAAGTGTTCAGAGAGCTCTGCTGCAGTGTGAGCAGAGACCGTCCAAACACAGAAACAAAGTAGAGAAATCATCTGATTAACTGGTTACAGCTAAGGTCCTGCCTTATTTTGGTTTGGTGTGATCCGTTGGCTGCCTGTGATTGGCTGAGCCCAGCTGCTTGTAATTGGTGAAACTCAGACGTTTGTTATACTCTTGAGTTAGGTTTCAGTTTGACTATTACTAAGTTAGATTGCAGTTAGTTAAGTAGGAACTCAGGGTACTGAGCCTCAGGCTAATGGCCTCATGCTTGTTTAATTTAACAGTTATTAATAGCATGGCACCACTTTTCCCTATTGCTTTCAATCTTTCTGTGTAATTATGTTTTAGATTTTGTTTAGTGTTTCTAATAAACATCAAAGAGCTAACTTTAAAAACTCTAAGGTGTTAATCTCTGTCATTTATCAGGTGAGTTTAATTAAGTTTTATGGCTTCTGTCTTGCCTGGCAGACTTAGGCCCTGCCCCCTGCCCCACCACTAGGCCAAATCCAGTAGCTCCAGGCTCTGAACCAACCCCAACACCAGTGGCTCCAGTAGCCCTGGACTTCTGGGACCTATCCCAAAGCAAAGCCAGCCTCACAGACAATCTCCAGGCCCACCCCAGGGCCAGCCCAGTGTGGCAACCCTCAGCAACAGGCTGGCCCCTGAAGGCCTAGTCATCAGGCTAGAACCTGCAGATCTGACCTCCAAGCCAGCCTCTGTGGATCCAGACCCACCCAGTGGTAGGTCTGCTGGCCTCAGCCCAAGATTGCAGACCAGCCCACAGCTAGGTTAGCCCACACAGCCCTAGGTTTTAGGCTCACCACAGTGCCAGGCCAACACCCCTGGCCTCAGACACCAGGCCAGTACCAACAGACACAGGCTCCAGGCCTGCCCAGTGCCAGGCTAGTCCCTGTGGACTCAGGCTTCAGGTCAGCCCCCTGTAGGTACAAGCTGCAGGCCCTCCCTCACAGACTCAGGCTCCAAGCCCACCCCCATTCACACAATTAACAAGTCCATCCTAGGACATCTAGGCTCCAGGCCAGCCTGCCCAAGGAATTCAACAGTAAGCCTGCCCATGGACCATGCTAGAAGGCCTGCTGAGAATCTCTGAACAGACTGGCTGGTGAAGGACATTCCCAGAAAAATCCAGCCTGCAAAGACTGGAATAAGTTTCTACTTCTTCCAGTGTGCAGACATCAATGCATGGACACAAGGATCAAGAACAGTCAGGGAAACATCAGCATCAAAGGGACAAAATGAAGCACCAGTAACTGATCCTAAAGAAATGATATTGAATACTGATGTTGAATACTGTTAAAGAACTTAAAATAATAGTTTCAAGGAATCTCAGTGAACTTCAGGAACATAGAGAAGTAAATCAACAATACTGGGAAAACAATACAACCCAAACTAGAAATTTAACAGAGAGACTGAAATTATATATATAAAAAACAAAACAGAAATTCTGAAGCTGAAAAATATTTGTGAAGTGGAAAATGTAATAGAGAGTGTCAGCAGCAGAACTGATCAAGCAGAAGGAAGAATCTGTAAACTCAAGCACAGGTTATTTGAAAATATACAGTCAGGGGAGAAAAAGAGAACAAAAGGGAATAAAGAAATCTTATGGGATTTATGGGACGGCATCAATAGAGCAAATATTTAAGTTATAGTAGCTCAAGAAGGAGAAGAGACAAAGAGGTAGAAAGTTTATTTAAAGAAATAAATGCAGAAAACATTTCAACCCTTGGAAAAGGTAAAAGAAGGTCAAAAGTCTCCAATTTGATTTAATCCAAACAAGACTACACCAAGACATATCATAATTAAACGGTTGAAAATCAAAGACAAAGAGAGGATTCTGAAAGCAGCAAAAGAAAAGAAACAAATAACATATAAGATAATTTATAAGGTAATTCCAATGAGACTAGCAGCAGATTTCTCAGTGGAAACCTTACAGATCAGGAGAGAGTGGGCTGCTACACTCAAAGTGCGAAAGCGAAGAAACCTGCCAACCAAGAATACTGTCTTTCAGGAATGAAGGAGAGATAAAGACTATCCCAGGCAAACAAAAGCTGAGGGAGTTTATCAATATAGACCCATCTTACAAGGAATGCTAAAAAGAGTTCTTTCAGCTGAAAGAAAGGGACATTAGTCAGTGACAGAAAAACATTTCTATGTATAAGACTAACTGGTAGAAGTAAGTACACAGTCAAATTCAGAATTCTCTGATACTGTAATCATGGTGTATAAATCACATGTCTTTGGTACAAAACATAGAAGACAAAACTATTAAAAACAATAATAGATACAACAATTTGTTAAGGAATATGCAGTACAAAAAAGATGTAAATTGTGACACCTAAAACATAAAATGTGAGAGGGCGGAGTAAAAGCTTGGTGTTATTTTGTGCAATCAATGTCAAGTTATTATCACCTTAAAATAGCCTGTTATAACTATAAAATATTTTATGAAAGCCTCATGGTAACCATAAAACTAAAACCTATAGTAGATACACAAAAGAGTAAAAGTAAGGAATCAAAGTGTGATTAGAGAAAATCATCTACTTACAAAGGAAAACAACAAGGGACAGAGAAAGAAATAAAGGTTTACAAAACAACCAGAGCTTCTGGTCAAGACGGCGGAATAGACGGTCCCCAGCATCACTCTCTCCCACAAATCAACCAATCTATAACTATAAAAAAGCAATGACAAGTTGCTCAAGCTGGGGCTGCTAGAGCTCAGGGGAAGAGGAGGAGAGACCTATGAAGGTCTGCATGAAGTTGGGAGAAGCCATGATGAGAGAAAGAAAAAACTGCTCTGACTGTTTCAAGACCTGGCGACATCCAGGCTGGAGCTGATGAGTGCACAGAGCAGGAGCTGGAAAAAGCCACAGCTGTGCCCTTCAGATGAAGTTGCTCAGAGACAGCAGGGGAGAAGAGGGCCTTGGTGACCCCCAGGCCAGCAAGACTGCTAATAGGGTTCCCATGGACCCACATAGGAATGAGGAGCCACAACAACTGAAAAACAGGAGCCACTCAGAGTCCAGTAAGTCATTGCAGGGACTGAAGCATGGCCTATCCCATGGGAAGTGTTTGCAGCATGGGTGGTGGGGGAGACGGGCTCACTGGGGGAACACTGGGGCACAGCAAGGACAGCTGATCTTCCCCTCAGTCAGTGCAGAACCACTCAGAGGAGACTGATCAGTAATATAGAATTGCAAGGGGTCCAGTTTGATGAAAACGACTCAGGCCCAGACCAGAGTTTCTACACAACCCGGGTGCACCAGATTGCCTGAGAGCCAGAAGTACCTATAAAGCCAACCATTAAACCCTGAGCTGCACAAAAAGCCTTCCCTAGGGAATCAGCAGCAAAGCAGCAATTTAGCTCAACCACAGCACTCAAGTGCTGGTTCCCACAGGAAGTTCCCCCATTTTAGAAGTAAGCAAAGGACAACAAATTAGTTACAGCAGAGTTTAAATGGTGGGAATAACAAATAATCCAACACAGAAATGAAAGAAAAAACAAAGTACCCGCAACCAGAGACAAAGTTTCATATTAACTCCTAAAGATCTCATTTCACCAAAAAATACCTATAACACCTAGAAGGACTGGAAGTCCCCTGTGCTACCAAGCCAGAAAGGGGGTAAGGCCAGGGGCCTCAGCAATGCCCACCAACACCCACAGCCAATCCCAAGGGTGGGGGATGAGGGCCTCAGCCATGCCCTCCCAACACCTGCAGCTAGCCCAGTGGTGACCACCAAGCTGCTACAGGAAGCACCCTGGGCTCTACCAAGCCGGGGTGGTGGGGACCTCGGGTCTCAGCCACGGCCTCCCAACATGTGCAACCAGCCCAGTGATGACCACCGAGCAGCAGCAAGAAGAGACCCAGGTTCCCAAGCTGGGATGGTGGGGGGCAAGGGCTTTTGCCACCCCCCAACATCTGCATCCAGCCCAGCAATGACCTAGCCACCGCTGGAAACCTCCTGGTCTCCCCTGTAGGAATGAGGGGGATGTCACAGGCCTCAGTCCTGTGTCTTCTCCTTCCTCCTTCTTCCATCCCATTTCCTTCCCTTTTCCCTCTTCCCCTCCCTCCCAACTGCTCCCCAGCAACATCATAGAATGTAAAAAATAAAATTACATTTTCTTAAAAAAAAACAAACCAGAAAACAATGAACAAAATGGCAGTAGTAAGTCTTTACCTATTGATAATGACCTTAAATGTAAACGGACTAAATTATCCAATCAAAAGACATAAAGTAGCTGAATGGATAAAGAAACAAAACCCAACTATATGCTGCCTGTAAAAGACTCACTTTACCTTTAATGATGCACATACATTGAAAGTGAAAGGATGGAAAAAGATACCCCATGCAAATGGAAAACAAAAGATAGCAGAGTTAGCCATACTTATGTCATATAAAATAGACTTTAAGTCCAAAACACTTTCTTTGTGCTTTCTTAATATTTAGAGCAGCACTGTCTAAAAGAAATATAATGTAAGCCACATAAATACTCTTAAATTTTCTAGTAGCTACACTAAAAATATAAAAAGAAACAGATAACATTAAAATTAGGCTACATTTTATTTAACCTAATACATCCAACATATTACTTCAAAATATAATCAATATGAAAATTATTAGTAAGATATTAAAAAATTTTATACTAAATTTAAAAATTTATACATAAATTTTATGTTAAATTGAAATCTGGTGTGCATTCTACACTTACAGAACATCTCGATTCAGAGTGTCCAAGTTTCAAATGCTTAATAGCAATATGCACCTAATGGCTTTCATACCAGATAATGCAGACTTAGAATATTTATCAAACAATTGTAAATTTAATCCACCAACACTTTGGATTTTATTAGATCTTTTTATTACAAGAATTTCACTGAGTGATAAAGACATACAAAGCAAAATTTAGTTGGCTTCAAAAGCTGTGTTTTCCTCTAAATTATAATTACAACGGGGGCCGGCCCCGTGGCGCACTCGGGAGAGTGTGGGGCTGGGAGTGCAGCGACGCTCCCGCCACAGGTTTGGATCCTATATAGGAATGGCCGGGTGCACTCACTGGCTGAGTGCGGTGTGGGCGACACCACACCAAGGGTTGTGATCCCCTTACCGGTCACGAAAAAGACAAAAAAAATAATAATTACAATGCTAATATATTTGGAGATCTCACTTTACCTTTATTTGAATTTAGGAAAGATTGTGAGAAGTCTTATGTGTACAGATTTGCAAAGAAAGAGCCATTTTTATTATCAATTCTGAAAAACTGGTTTCTGTAAAGTCAAGGTTTAGTTTTTCCCACATGACTTTAAGTGAGACTATCTAAGGTTTGAAATGATTATTATATTAATTACATAATAAATTAATTAAGGATTTAAATTCAATTTAGTAACAACAAACATTTGAAGATGCTAGAAAGGGTTAGAAGAGACTCAGAAGTGTAAAATATGGTGTGTATGAAATTATTTTCAGTTGAGGTTAGTTTTCAACTCCCCCTACATGAAGAACATTTGCGTTTACTGAGTGTCTTACTTTGTTCTTGCTGCTAATTATAAAATATCTGTAACTGGGTGATGTATAAGAAAACAAAGTTTATTGTTTACAGTTTCTTATGCTGGGAAGTCCAAAGTCCAGGGAACACATCTGATGAGGGTCTTTTTTGGTGGTGGCTTTATAGCAGTGCAGGGGTCTCACAGGGCAGAAAATGGTGGAGCAGAGAGAGAGAGAGAGAGAGAGAGAGAGAGACTCTCCTGTGCTCTCCTTTTAAAGCCCTCAGAACCACACCCCTGACCAGCTTATTAGTCCGTTCACTACGTCCTATAGTCCAATTACCTCTTCAAGGCCCCACCTTTCAATTACAATAATACAATTTCCCACCCTCTTTACATTGTCACAGTGGGAACTAAGTTTTGGGGTGACACCAATCCACAGCATTCTGCCCCTGACCCCCAAAACTTGTGCCCTTTTTACATACAAATACATTCATTTCATTCCCAAAGTCTTAACTTGTTTCAACTCAAAAGTCCAAAGTTCAAAGTCCCATCTGTGAAATCAATACAAGTTATCTACGTCCAAGATACAATGGTGGGGGAAGCATGGGGTGCATGTTCTCATTCAAAAAGGGAGAAATAGGCCAAAAGAAAGGGGTGACAGGTCCCAGACAAGTCCAGAAGCCAGCAGGGCAGGCATCAGATCTCAAAGCCGGTGAGTCATGGACCTTGATTCCTTGTTTGACGTCCTCTGCATGCTGGCGTGGGAGTTGGATCCCAGCATCCTCAGACAGCTCAGCTTCTATGGCTTTCGTGGTCTGGGGTGATGCTTTAGTTGTTGCAGGCTAGCGTTGCATGCTGGTAGCTCTACAAGTCTGGGGTCTCCATGGCGGTCCTACTCCTATGGCTCCAATAGGCATAACTCTCGTGGGATTTCTCCGCTGCAACTCAGACCCCACTTTTCTGCTTGGCATTGCTCTAGGGAAGGCTGTCTGTGGTGACTCCACCCCTGCTACAGATCTCTTCCTAGGCCCCAGGCTTTTGCATACATCCTTTGAAATCGGGATGGAAGCTCCCAAGCCTTCCCAGCTCTGGCATTCTGCGAGCCAGCAGACCTAACACCACGTGGATGCTGCCAAGGCTTCTGACTTATATCTTCCAAAGCTGTGGTTCCAGCCACACCTGGGGCCAACTTAGCCATGACTGGAGCAGCCAAAGTACTTGCAGTGCCGGTGCTGGAAGCAGCTTCCCAAGGTGGCCCTGGGCAGCAAGCCCGTGGAGGGCACCTCAGGCCTGTTCCCTGAGACCAATCTGTCTCCCTAGGCCTCTGGGCCTGTGATGGAAGGGTTGGCCCCAGAGGCTTCTGCAATGCCTTCAGGGCCTTTTCCCCTTCTCTTGATAATCCCTTTCTTTTATACTAATCTTAGCACCATTGCATTTTTCTACTGAAAATGCTCTCTGTTTCTCTACCACATGGCCAGCCTGCAAATTTTCCAAAACTTTATGCTCTGCTTCCTTTTTCACTACACATTCTGGCTTTATGTCATGCCTTTTCTGCCATAACTCAGTGTATGCTGTTGCAAATAGCCATGCAGCTTGCTGAATGTTTATCTCCCTAGAAATTTCTTCTGCCAAATACCCTGATAAGTTCCACATTCCATAATACTTTGGGGCATGAAGAGAATGCAGCCAAACTCCTTGCCAGTTCATAGCAAGGGTGATCTTTGCCCAGTTTCCAGTAAATCCTTTCTTATTTACCTCTGAGATCTCCTCAGTATGGTCTTTACTGTCCATATTTCTTTCAGCATTCTGCTCACCACCATTTAACCAGTCTTTAAGAAGTTCCAAACTTTCCCTGGTTTTCTTGTCTTCTAAAATCCCACCAGCAGCTAGGCTTTTTCTAACCTTTTCCTTCAAAATCTTCTAGCCTCTCCTCAACACTCATTTCCAAAGCCATTTCCACATTTCTAAGAATTTGTTATAAGCAACACCCCACTTCCCTGGTACTAATTTTCTGTTTTAGTCCATTTCTGTTTCTTATGACAAAATAACTGGAAATGGGTGATTTATAAGAAAACAGAATTTATTCCTTACAGTTTGTTATGCTGGTGAGTCCAAAGTCCAGGGAACACGTCTGATGAGGATTTTCTTTGGTGGGGGCTTTACAGCAACGCAGGGGTCTCCCATGGCAGAAAATGGTGGAGCAGAGAGAGAGAGAGAGAGAGAGAGAGAGAGAGAGGGACTCTCATGTGCTCTTCTTTTAAAGCCCTCAGAACCATGCTTCTGATCACTATTATTAATCCATTCACTACTGCATGGCAGTCACCTCTTCAAGGCCCCACCTTTCAATTGCCATAATAGGATTTCCCACCCTCTTTATATTGTCACAGGGAGAATTAAGTTTTGGGGGGATATTAATCCACAGCACTGAGTGCTCTCACAATGGTTTTCATAGACTGTTTACAGTCTGACCTGCCAGGTATTTCACGCACCCAGGTAGATCTGTTTGGACACAAGAACTCCCTGTCATCTGTGCGGATTGCAAACCTTGTTCCTCCGGGGGAAAGTAATCCTTTCAAAGTACAGTGTTCCTTTATTAAATCACTCATTTTCTAAAAGCATGGGACCACCTTTTCTCAAGATCTCTAAATCACACTACTTTACACAGCTGCTTATTTATAGAGCTTAGGAACACTGACAGTTCATCAACCTCCTGACTTTGTGGCCAATCATTAGACACGCTAATTTGTCACATCTTTTGAAATCCATTTGTTCATCAGTAGTGGTTTTCTCTGGTAATTTCCAATCATGTCATATTTAATGAAAATAATACCAGTAATCACATTGGTACGTAGTCCTGTCCTCGTGGGAGTCTCCAAATGGTTTCCAGATTGGTGGGGGTCAGTTTCCAAAACCTCCTTGTGAAGAAAGAAGGGAAGAGGATTCATTCCCAATCAAAGTCGAGGTAAGTGAGGCTCACAGGACCAAATCATTATCCCATGTCATTCAGTTCATTTTTTCTGTCACTGTTCTATTATGACCTGGATTTCCAACAAGCTGAAATATACTTGCTTGGCAGAGATTCCTCTTATGCCGTCTGGGGAACGATCATACAGTCATCCCAGCTGGCTGTGACAGGCTCCAGGAGCTTAGAAATTGTTCTTGACATGATGGGAAGCATTTTTATGTTCTGTCATCAGAAATGCATCATTTTCTTGTGAACAGTACTTTCCCACCAGTTCTTGCTTTCTCGTTTCATGGTTTATTTTTCCCTGTGACACTTATCTCCACATAACACGTTCTGTATTTGTGAATTTGTCTCTACCCACCAGCATGTAATCTCCGTAAAAGTCATAGCTTTGTCTGTCTTATTCACAGGTTGTTGTTTCCAGCCCCAGGCACTTAATAGGAGCTCAGTAAATGAAAAAAGTGAAAAAAAAGAATTAATTTACATAAAAGAACCTGCTGTGGATTGGATGAATTTTGTCCCCCCAAATTCAGATATTAGAAACTTAATTCCCACTATAACTGTCGAGGGTGAGAAATCCTATTGTGCTAATTGAAAGGTGGGGCCTTGAAGGGGTGATTAGATTGTAGGACCATGCTATAATGAGCTGATTAATAGTGGTGGTCAGGGTTGTGGTTCTGAGGGCTTTAAAAGGAGAGCACATGAGAGTCTCTCTCTCTCTCTCTGCTCCACCACTTTCTGCTGTGTGAGACCCCCCTCCTTTTCTGCCAAGGAAGACCCTCGCCAGATGTGTTCCCTGGACTTTGGATTTCCCAGCCTCTGAAACAGTAAGCAATAAATTTCTTTTTCTTACAAAATACCTAGTTCCAAATATTTTGTTATGATTAACAGAAATATACTAATACAGAAAATTGGTACCAGAGAAGTGGAGCATTGTAATACTTGAAAATGTGGAGGTGGCTTTGGAACAGGGTGTTGAGGAGAGGATGGAAGAATTTGAAAGAGCAGGTTAGAAAAAGCCTAGATGCTGGTGGGATTTTAGAAGACAAGAAAACCAGGGAAGGTTTGGGATATTTTAGCAACTAGTTCAATGGTTCTGCTGATAGAAGTATAGACAGTAAAGGCCGTACTGAGAAGATCTCAGATATAAATGAGAAGGGACTCATTGGAAATTGGGCAAAGATCAGCCTTGATATGAACTGGTAAAGAACTTGGCTGTATTTTGTTCATGCCCCGAAGTTTTATGGAATGTGGAACTTCAAGGTGTTGACCCAGGGTATCTGGAAGAAGAAATTTCTAAGCAGCAAAGCATTCAGGAAGCTGCATGGCTACTTGTAACAGCCTATGTTGAGTTACAGCAGCAAAGGCATGACATAAAGTCAGAGTTTAACAGGGAAGCAGAGTGTACAGATTTGGATAATTTGCAGCCTGGGCCATGTGGTAGAGAAGCAGTGAGCATATTCAGGAGAAAAATGCAATGGCACAGTCAGTGACCATTTGCTATGGAGATTAGTACAGAAGAAAGGGATTATCAGGAGAAGAGAAAAAAGACCTTGAAAGTATTTCAGTGGTTGCCTCTTCCATTACAGGCCCAGAGGCCTAGGGAGACAGAATGGTCTCGGAGAACAGACCTGAGGTGCCCTCCAGAGGCTCACTGCCCAGAGCCACCTCAGGAAGCTGCTTCTAGCACCAGCGCTTCAGCTGCTTTGGCTGCTTGAGCTGTGGCTTAATGGGCTCCAGGTGCGGCCAGACCTGCAGCTTTGGAAGATACAAGCCAGAAGCCTTGGTGGTGTCCACATGGTGTTAGGTCTGCAGGCTCACAGAATGACAGAGCTGTGAAGGCTTGGGAGCTTCCATCCTGATTTCAAAGGATATGAGGAAAATCCTGGGGGCCCAGGAAAGCATTTGTCACAGGGGCAGAGTCACCACAGACAGCCTTCAATAGAGCAATGCCAAGCGGACACGTGGGGTTGGAGTTGCAGCAGAAAAACCCCAACAGTGCCATGGCCAGTGGAGCTGTAACAGCGAGACCACCATGGAGACCCCAGACTTTTGGAGCTACCAGCACAATGCCAGCTTGTGAGAGCTGAAGTGTGGCGGGGAAAGCCACAGAAGCGGAACTGCTCGAGGACTTGGGGACCCAACCCCCACACCACTGTGCATTAGACATTGAACATGGAGTCAAGGTACATGGTTAGCTTGCTTTGAGATTTTGGCCTTCCCTGCTGGGTTTTGGACTTGTTTGGGACCTATTACCCCTTTCTTTTGGCCTATTTCTCCCTTTTTGGAAGGGAATATGTACCCTATGTTTGTCCTATCATTGTATCTTGGAAGTAGATAACTTGTTTTGTTTTCACAGATGGGACTTTGAACCTTGAACTTTTGAATGGAAACAAGTTAAGACTTTGAAGATGGAATGAATGTATTTGCATGTGAGAAGGACATGAACTTTGGGGACCAGGGGCAGAATGCTGTAGTTTGATTTAATTGTGTCTCCAAAGTTCATATATTAGAAGCTTGATTCCCACTGTAATTGTTGAGGGTGGGAAATCCTATTATGGTCATTGAAAGGTGGGTGAAGAAGTGATTAGATTGTAGGACCATGCCATAGTGAGTGGATTAACAGTGGTGGTCAGGGACACCACTGAGAGCTTTGAAGGGAGAGCCACGTGGGAGTCTCTGTTTCTCTGCATCACCATTTTCTGCCATGTGAGACCCCCAGGTCACTGGCGCCACCACCAAGGCCTTCACCAAGAATGTTCCTTGGACTTTTCCAGACTCTGAAACAGTAAGCAATAAATTTTGTTTTCTTACAAAGTACCCAGTTCCAGGTATTTTGTTAGGAGCAACAGAAATGAAGTAATTCAGAATTGTAACTTCCTTCGAATATTTAAGCGGAGTTAGAGAAATGTAGACAAAAATCATAGCACTACCGTTTATTAGCTGTGAGATCCTGAGCAAGTTATTCAACCTCTCTGGTTTTCAAGTTTATCAGGTATGAATTGGAGTGAAATATGTACCTTATATGTTGACTGAGGATTAGATTATAAACACTGATCAGCCAAGCATAGGACCTGGCTTACATTAAGCACTCAAAATCGGGTGGCTATTTGGAAAAAATGCATTACCATTCCAGCGGTTCTTCACTTGGAAAGTTAGAACTCACAACCCTCTGTTTAGCCAGGGAGGTTTAAGCCTCAGGACTAGGTCACATTCCTCCAGCAGTCATGGGCAGAGATCTGGGTGTAGTCATGAGTTCCAGGGAACTCTAGGGCAGCAGGAACATGCTTAGAAGGTTTCCAGCAAATCTAAACACAGTCTTCAAGAATACTTGGCTCCACACACAGAAGCCACAGGCCTGTTTCATGTCACAGACCAATAGGGACAGTTTTTGAGAAAGGGGGTCCTCGTCATACCCCATGGCATGTGGCTTTCAACAAACAGAAGGGGAAAAATTGGTTCAGCCCTTCTGGCTGGGAGTTGTCAAGTTGGCTTTGCTGGATAGTGCTTTTCCCTTATTTGGACAGGGTGGGAAGTTGGGGCAGGGGTTGTGCTCCTAGACCCCCCATTGCCAGCTCCTACTCACCCTCGCTGTTGAAAAAGCAGGGTTAGGGTAGCAACAGCTGACTCACCCGGCCCAACTCCTGGACTTCTGAAGAAGGGATAACAGGTCATTCTTGCTTCTCCTTCCTAAGCTTTCTGGAGAAAGCATATTTCTGAAATCCAACAAGCGTTAAGTGCAGAATCTTATCAGCTTCTTTGAACACAGAAGGAATATTTTAGCAATTATTTAAATAAATGGCATTTAAAAAATGCAATAGTAAACTGATAAGCATTTCTCACACTTCAAGGAATGGGTATATGAAGGAGCACTTCAAATGAGTTAATGATATCACGTAAAAAACCAGGCAAAGATATGAAAGCCTCTTTTATTTGCACTTTTACACGTGTGAAATATTGCGATCAGTACACTCAGGCTATATTTTTCAGATTAAGGAAAGGAGATCAAAGGATTCCAGCAGGGCATGCAAATAAATATTTCTATTCAAATACACGTGAGCATGCACGCATGCTTTTGCACACACATGGTCTACGTGAGACTTGTATGTCCTAACATCCCCCCTCTGGACTCCTGGACAGAGTGGCCACGTGGGAGCTCTGATCCCACACACTCTTCCCTTTCTCAGCTCCAGCCTTTGCTGGCCCTCCAGGCAGGAATGCTAAGAATGCTTTACCCCTTCTCTGCTCCCCACACTCTCACACCTACCCAAATACTGCCCAGTCTTCTGGGCTCCAATCCTAGTGCCTGGAGAATCCTCCCCTAAGCATTGCACAGTGACCTACATTCTACTTTCTCTAAACTTCTGTGACATGTTTGTGCTGTCCTGTTTTTATAATTGGACATTTGTTTTTGTAACTGGAAGAGTGGAATAAACCAATCCTCTTCTCTTTACTCCCTTCACTGCCCCCCCCCAATAAGGTAGGGAGTGTGTGTGGTTCTTGCACAGAAAGGTTATAACTCCTTGTACTCCCTCTTTCTTTAATGGAAAGAAAGTCTGAGATGCCTCCCTAGGAAAGTGAAGTCCCCAACAGACAGAAAAGAAGCCTTCGAAAGCTTCTGCAGGGCTTCATGCAACCATCTATGGTCTGATGGTCCTGGCTGACCCCGAGTTTCTTAAGCAGGGGTCTGAGGTCCAGAGGACAGCCTCCAGTCCATCACAGGGTGAGCAGAGTTGAGGAGGAAGGAAGAGCAGGTGACACTGACACCTTTCAATACATTAATGTAAAGCACATTCCATAGAAGAGAATTATACTGTATTAGCAAGGAATAGATTACGTTGGGTTAAGAAAACATGCTTATTCCTTGATATTGAAATAGACTACACAATTTCAAAAAGTAATGCTTGTCTTTGGAAGGGGTGTGTGTGTGTGTGTGTGTGTGTGTGTGTGTGTGTGCACGTGCACATGTGTGTATGCTCACATGCATTTGATTCCACAGTTTTCTGTGGCATAATGAACAAGTCCCCCTTCTGCAGCTCAGGCTGATAGGGAGACCCCCAAGGAGATTGCACTTCAAAGCTTCTCCTAGATCTCATTCAAAAAATTCATTGAGGGGCCAGCCCGGTGGCTCACTGCTACAGTGCGCCACTTGGGAGTGTGGCGGCGCTCCCGCAGAGGGTTCGGATCCCACATACAGACCGGTTCCCGCTCACTGGCTGAGCGAGGTGTGGGCGCAGCACCGAGGGTTGCAATCCCGTTGCCGGTCCCAGTCCGGTACGGGCGCGACACTGAGGGTTGCGATCCGTTGCCGGACACGAAAAAAGACAAAAAGGAAAAAATTAAAAATTAAAAATTAAAAAATTAAAAAAAAAAAAAAATTCATTGAGCATCTCCTCTGTGCCAAGTAATGTTCTGTGTAAATGAATCAGTTCCTACTATCCAGGAAGTCACAGCCTGCCTGTAGGCAAGAGAACTTTATAAAGGCTAAAACACAGGGATGCACAGTGTGGTGAGGGGTGGGGCAGGGGAGTTTATCATTCCAATTTAGTTGAATAAGATGAGAAAGCTAATTTTAGAAAACAATGTTCTCTCTCCTGGAGTATAAACAATTTCCTGTGACTGTTTTATTGAGAAATCTAATCTCATGAGGGTTTTTTTTTTTTTTTGGTATCTCTCAACTAATTTTGTTTTTGTTTTTATCCACAAAGACAGGAAGAGAAGACCCAGCTCTCTACCTACATGGGGCCTGCTCTGGAGAAAGTTGGCACATCCTGGGCCCATGTTACTTTTGCTTCTCCCCTAACCCTTTCAATGCCCAGACACCCTTACACACACACACACACACACACACACACACACGCACACGCGCACGCACACACACCCTTTGTGTTGCAAGGCCCTGAAATGCAGAGACCTGTCCCTGCCAAGCCCCTCGTAGTCTTCCATCCCATGACATGACTGTGGGAAGAGGGAAGAAGGGGCACTTTTTCTCCTTCCTAAGGTACCTTTTGACTAAGAGCAGCCTCCTGGGGTTCCTGGGATTTGTTCTTCTTCCTATTCATATCTTTACATCAAAACTGGCTGTGAACTCACTTGGAAAAGTATACAGGAAGTCAGGTGTTTTTTCTGTTTGTTTGTTTTTTAAAATTTCTTTTTTCTAAAGGTTAAAATTAGAGCAGAAAGGAGCACAGTGTCACTGTACCTGGCCCAGCTGGGAAGGGCCCCAGCCAGGTCTCCCATGTCTCATCTCTGTTTATTTCTCTGTGGCCACACCTCTTCAGTTATCCATGGTTCTCTTTTCTTAAGTACACGGTGAAGTCAATTGGGAAGTGATTTCAGATGCCTCCCCAGCCAACCCAAGCTCTCTTGCCCAGTCTGACTCCAACCTGCCTTTCTCAAGCTTTTCTCCCACTGCCCAGCTTCTTATGCTCCAGTCATTCTCTCTTGAAAATGCTCTCAGTCTTCTAGTCTCCTGGCTGGACTCACCTACATCCCCTTACCTGAGGAAGTGACCCCTTTCTCTCACCCCTCCACCAGCTGTGTCAAGTCATGCCCAATCCTGGAGGCATTGCTGAAATTCCATCTCCTTCATGAAATCTCCCCTAAACACCTAAGCCAAAAGTGTCACTTCTTAGCCTGGAGAGGTCTTACTGTCCTCATAGGGGTGGATCTCATTCACTTATTTAACAAATATTTGTTGGACACCTGGAATGTACTAAATAAACACCCTGTTAGGTGTGGGAGATACAATAATGAAGGAAACAGCATGAACAGACTTCCCATCCTAGTCCAGTCCCCAGCCTGGTTGTAGGTTTCTTGTAGGGTATTATTGGTTCTAACATTTCTTTGCAACCCCCAAAAGATAGTAAGTATTCAGTGGAATTTACTGGACTGATTAACTAATGAATGAATACTTTCCTTTTCTCGTGCAATGCTATGCAGAATTGGAATCCAAACTGCCGCTGACCCCTCTAAATAAGTAAGGCTGAATGTGGAAAGAAGAAAATGTTCAGTCCTTATTATAAATATTGAGTGATTGTTTTCTGCATCAAATTTAGAATTCCGGTTTTCCCAAACATATCTCAGAGAAAAACCCCAGCCCCCTCACCAGACAGCAGTTGTAAACATCTCTTCTTCCTGTTTAGAGACAGTGCTGGATTCCAGAGCCTGACCTGGGAAACACCAGCTCTACTCTCCTTCTGGTGGGATGGAGGCTAAGCTCTGAGGGTATTTGTGTGTTTAGACCCTGGAGATGCTCAGTGTTGGGACCAGTGAATAGCTCAGCCCACAAACCACTAGGAACAGGGTTGAAAACAGGGCAAACAGGACACAAGGAAAGGGAACAAATGCTCAATTGCCCAGAATCTCGATCCCAGAAGCCAAATTATGGTTAACCACATTGCTTCATTATTGACCTTGTTCTTTGTTACATATAGTCTTACTCGTACACTGTGTCTTTTGCTACCCAGTCTCTGCCTTCCCACCAACATGGATTATGCTAAAAGATGACAAATGGCACATATACTGGCAGTTTTCTATGGCTTTTGGCGACTTTGAAAAACAAATGACATCAGCTACTTGCTTCCTGATAGCCATGCTATTTTAAAGGAACACTGAGGTTTGTTTATAAAAATTATAAGAATTAAACAATTCTCCCAAGTCTAGCTGAGACTGTTAATGTCTATGTGGGGAAGAGCCATGTCATGCTTCTATAGCTCTTAGCTGGATTTCTGGAGAAACCTCTCTTTTCATGACTAAATAATAAAAGACTGTCTGAGATAGGCCTGTGCTTACACTGTGTAGTGAAACATTATTAGAGTCCTGCTAACTGCTCACAGGCTGATTGGATACAGAAAGAACAGCCCTGTGGCTTATAGCGAGCCAGTCTATGGGTGTCCAGGTGAGGAACTAGTCAGTCAGTTCTGCACTGTGCATTCATTTTTCCTCTTGATATCAGTAAAAGCTGTGCTACAGATGAAATGCTTTTGTCCTCCCAAAATTCATATGTTGAAGCCCTAATTCCCCATGTGATGGTATTTGGAGGTAGGGCATTTGGGAGGTAATTAGGTATAGATGAGGTTGTGAGGGTGGAGCCCCATAATGGGATTGGTGGCCTTATAAGAAAGAGAAAAAGAACAGAGCCCTTGCTCTCTCCCCCATGTGAGGACATAGCAAGAAAGTGGCTGTTTGCAAGCCAGAAAGTGAGCCCTCACCAGGCACCAAATCTGCCAGTACCTTGATCTTAGATTTCCTAGCCTCCATAATTGGGAAGAATAAATTTCTGTTGCTTAAGCTCCCCGGTCTATGGTATTTTGTTATAGCAGCCCATTTTGACTAGGACAAGCTATTTGTGCCTATTGTAAAGAAAAGGGTTTATACCCAACTCCTTTAAACACATTACCCTCTCTTCTTTTTATTCACTTAGAAGTTCTGGTATTTAATCAGCATCTTTATATGCATTTTCTTTTAATCTTTTTATTTGTCCCAGTATCCCTTTCCACCTCCTTGCCCACCTTTTCCACTTTTATATCATTGCCTGGATAAATCCTACTGCATGTGCATGGAGACTGAGCTCAGGTGTCCCCTCCTGCAGGAAGCCTCTCCTGCCTTCCTCTTTCTCACCCCCAGCCTGGATTCAGGGCTGATTCTACACATTCCCATAGAACCCCGCCCGTGTCAGACTCTACCAAAGCCTCTATTTCTCTGTGTTTTACTTTTTGTTGTCCCTCACTAGATTGTGGATTTCTCACTGAAGACAGGAGTGGGGGAGCTCCAGGTGTAGAACCTAAAGTAGTAGTCACAGAAAATGCTTATTGAATAAAATTTGTGTATCAGTGAAGCCTTTGGAACAGAGTATTTAAATCATCAATGCAAGGGAGTGTCAGTGGGCAGGGAAAGACGAGGGTTAGAAGTGCCAGTCAAGGGGGCCGGCCCGGTGGCGCACTGGATAAGTGCGCCGCTTGGGAAGCGCGGCAGCGCTCCCGCCCGAGGGTTCGGATCCCACATACAGACCGGTTCCCGCTCACTGGCTGAGCGAGGCACGGGAGCAACACCAAGGGTTGCGATCCCGTTGCCGGTCCCCGGTCTGGTACGGGGGCAACACTGAGGGTTGCGATCCGTTGCCGGACACGGAAAAAGACAAAAGACAAAAAAAAAAAAAAAAAAAAAAAAAGGGCCAGTCAAGGGCTAGGGGGCCGCTCGGGGTTTAGCATGAACTTTCAAGCCAAAAGGGGACCCCAAATT
>NW_007731344.1:0-36788 GCF_000696425.1 Galeopterus variegatus | reverse complement strand
CACGGAAAAAGACAAAAGGCAAAAAAAAAAAAAAAAAAAAAAGAAGTGCCAGTCAAGGGCTAGGGAGCAGCTCGGAGTTTAGTATGAACTTTCAAGTCAAAATGGGACCCCAAATGTTTCTGAAATTGTTCAGATAGAAGCAGTGATGTAACAGCAGTTCAGAATGGAACTGGGTTGTAGAAGCCCCGAGAGCAGAATTTCAGGGGGAGATCAAGTTTCATATGAACGGTTGATCAGATACTGTAGAATATTTACACATTTGAACAACTCTGTTATGGGTTGAATTGTGTCCTTCCCAGAAGACATTGAAGTTTTGATCCCCAGTACCTGTGAATGTGACCTTATTTGGAAATAGGGTCTTTTCAGATGATCAAGTTAAGATGAGGTCACGAAGTTGGGCCCTCATTCAATATGACCAATGTCCTTATAAAAGGCGGAAATTTGGACACAGACAGACATGTTCAGGCAGAAGATGAGAGGAAGGCGCAGGAAGAACCTCATCTAAAGCCATGGAACACCTGAGGCCAACAGAAGCTAGGAGAGAGAAATGGAATAGATTCTCCCTCAGAGCCTTCAGAAAAGACCACCCCTGCTGACACCTTGATTGTGGACTTTGAGTCTCCAGAAGTGTAAGGCAGTCAATTTCTATTGTTTAAGCCACTCAGTCTGTGGTACTTTGTTACTGCAGCCCTAGGCAACTAATACAAACTCTTTCACTAGAATCAAGTCACTAGACCCCAGACAGGGACTTGGGGATCCCCAGCACCTGGCATACTCACTAGACATTTGTGGAAGTCTGAGCATTAATTCACCGTGATAGAGGCTTGAGTTGCCTCTCAAATCAAGCGGACCTTGGACTTTAAGCCAGGGGTAGGGGATGCAGCAGGTGGAAACATGGGAGTCTGGAATTGGAGCACATCAGAATTTTGCCCTGGCTTTTACCATCGCACCCACTATCCACCCCCAAATCATGACACCTCCTTCTCTTCTGGGTATGGAGGCCCCAGCAAGACTCCCAGATCCAAGAAGCCATGTGTGTTTAAAGCCCTCCGCCAACAGGATGAGTGAGAACACCATGTCCTTACTCTGGGTCACAACCCTCCTGACTTGGTGTTTAGCGACCCATTATAATAAGAAGAGGAAACAGCTCACAATTTCAGAGGGAACTCTTGTTTCTGATGATCTAGGGGTTAACTTAAAATTCATTTCTGATGAAAAAGTAGGAAAACTGTGGAAACCTGAGCTTGGGTGAGTGTTTTACCTTAGGTTAGCTTTCAATTCCAGAAACTCTGCAAACTATAAAGCTCGAATGATGGATTTATGTGGTTCCCTGACCGATACAGATATTTGTAATAATAATAATAATAGAGGAAAAGATAGCACAACCTCAGAACTTTTTCCCTTTAGTCAGCTGAAAATTCAACCAGACAGGCAATTACTCAGGTTTTGCCATAGCACAGAATATGTGTACACTGCATTTATGGCACATTACATGTTACATGGTTATTATTCTGCATTTTTCATCCAATCATCTCATTAGTTCTGGTATTTTTATGTGGTGAAAGTCAGGCTGAAAGTCAAGTGAGAAAGGCACTGGCAGAGAAATAAAACACAGACTCCAGATCGTAGGGCCTCTTAAAAATGTGACCACCATGCAGTGGACCACAATTGGGGGTGTTGACAATGAATTCTTGAAGACTGGAAAAGTACTAGGGTACTAAAGGGAGAAGCACCAATTTTAATATAATTTTTACTGCTCTGACTCATTCTGTAATTTATTTACTATCATGCCACGATTATATCTCATTCCTCTTGCTCTAACATTATGAGTCGACAGCTTTTTGAGTGCTTTTGTAATGCTCTCTCAATGCACTTAAATAGAAAAAAAATTTTAAAAAGGAGAGTACTGTGTTAAAATAGAATTCACTATATTTTTAAATACATTTTTTTAGACCCTAGAGAATGCCTTTGTATACTATGACCTGTTATTATAAGAAAAGGAAACAGCTCTATTAATTCTAAATATAAACTTGGATCCACTTTGACAGCCCTTTCAACTGACTTACTAGGTTATGAGTCACTGATTGCTTTTGGTGTTTGGTGTCATTTACTGGGAACTACACTGACTCCTGTTTTGGGTATTATCAGCAAAGATATGATGATTCATAGTAAATCAGCTGCTATTGATAATTTTTTCTTTTCAAACAGTGTTCACTCTTTCTTTTCTTTTCTTTTTCCTTATTTCTCAATTCTCTAACTTTCTCTGTCTTTTCTTCTGGAGCTAATGTTTTGTTTTCTTTAATTTATTTCTATCTTACTGACTCTAACTTCTCCGTGTTTTTCGTCTGGAATTAATGTAAACTATCATCACTTGGGAGTCTGGAATCTTCCATCCTGAAGATAGAGTTCTGCCATCATATTCTAAAATGTAGGATTTTTTAGAAAGAAACTTCATATTTTTCCCCAATGTAGGAGAAAGTGGCCATGTGAAGTATATTAAAATTGAAGGGCCTGAGTTCTTGCTGGTGCAATAACTTACATGTAAGTTATCATCTATTATAATTACATATTTGACCACATATTTTGACTTGGAGAACTAACAATCAGCACACATATGTTATATACAATTATATTCTGACCCACCAAAGAGTAGTAAATGACAAAACAATCTGTTGAAATATGTAACTTCGCTTATGTAATCACTAGGTATAGTGAGCTAGTTAAATTCAGGATGTAGGACCAATTATTTCTGCTCTGTAGCTCAATGTCTAGTTCACAGTGAGGCTTCAAAGGTCAAGCTGAATCAAACTATAGGAGTAAAGCCATGATCAAAATTAAATATACAACTTCCTGTTGGAATAGACTCCTCCCTGCTGCATGCTTCCCTTGCATTTTGGGAGTGTCCATAGGGCTGGGCTCATCTTACACTCTGGGGCATATGTTAGTTGAATACTTATTTTTGTCACAGACCATAATATTCTGAAGGAAGCAGTTATGTTCCCTATTTCTTGGTGTCCTCATAAGGATAAAAGGCCAAGCAGAGTGCTCTGCAATAGCAGATGACCAGGAAATGTTTGCTGAAGTGGAAAAATAAAACAGAACAATTAAAAGGAGTTGCTGGAAGGTCATTTTTTGCTTTTACAATCCTGGAATGTGGCAATCAGTTGCAGAACCCTGGCCGTATTCTCAGCAGCCCAAACTTTATTTCAAGAAAGCATACTACTGAAGTTGTGAAATGCCTCTGAGAATTCCTCGTAGCCTTGGAGTAACTTGTTCCAGAGTCTAGGTTCTTGATCTGGTCTTTCCTTTTCTTATCACTTACGGTAAACATCAATGCAATTACCTACTCTGTGTTGCCTTAGCAAACAAAGCTTGTGTATACACTCTAGTCATGGCGGGTTGATGAAACCAACTCAGTTCACACTGGCTGTTATAATCAGTACAAGCAGAATGGATCTTAGGGAGTTGCTTCTCTCTTGCCAGAAGTGGAGGCATACTTGGGCATGAAGCAATGTGTGGCTGAGAGCCATCAACTGGATAACTCAACCTGCTACTTGATGGTGCAACGCACTGTGTTGGAATCCCATAGCCTGAATTCTTGATCTTCAAGGCCAGGACATTGAGTCCAGGTCAGTTAGGAATTCCTGGTTTGCTTCAGCGTCCAGGGAGAAGTGGGAAGGGGGGGGGAGTGGGGGGGGGTAGAATTGAAGTCGGGCATAACAGGAGGTTCAATTCTGTACAGTGTCAGAACCGAAGTGAACCCCCACATCATGATTCTGTTTGAACAATGTTTCCTGTGGGCTATTTAGATACTTCTAGGTGATAATAGAACCCCCTATAGCCTAGTTGAATAAAAAGAGCATTGGAATTTGGCTAAAAATTCTGGCTCCAACATTTGTTGGAGTGAGCAGGACTGAAGCAATGTTGGGACCTCAAACCACATGGGCTCTAAAAGATTTTAAAAGACCACAGTTTTTTTTCTTGGTATGCATTTCTCTGAGTTTCCTGTTTTCCCATGGTTATTTGGTATTTTGAACTTTGGTTATAGGGCAAGATGACATTATTTACATGAAAGCAAAGTTGTTTTCCACCCAGCCTGAAGCTGCAGACTTGCATGTACTACCCAGACCCTGAGATAACAGCAAAGACGGGAACAGAAACCAGATGAGGCCTTGGCGAGTCCTTGTACCTGACTCATTGACACACGTCCCTTGCTGCTCACATACTCTTCTCTACTGCTTTTCACTTCCCACGTTCCATTGCCTCAACCCCCTCTTAAAAAACCCCTGAGTCTTTGAGATGGCTGTAGCCTGGCCATTCTCCTTTAGGTTTACGGAAGAGATGGGTTAGCCTGACATCTCTCACGTCACCGAAATTCCTGAATAAAAGCTGATTTCCATTTTCACCAACATTTGACTTTTGATTGATTTGCTTTTCTCTGGGGGCAGGTAGCCAGACCTGTGAGTTTGATATCAGTTTTGGGGAGCCTCAGCCAGGGTTGAGTGCACCCTGTAACACATTTACTATATGATCTTGAGCAAGTTACTTAAACTCTTTGAGCACTAGTTTCCTCACCTGAAAATTGGGAATTACACTTATCCTGTGAGTTGTTGTTATTTCTGACTAAATAGGATTATGCAAAAAAAAAAAAAAAAAAAAAAAAAAAAAAGCTCTTATTACAGTTCACAGGATTTAGCAAACACCAAATGAAAGTAGCCCTTCCTCTCTTTCTTCTCTTTCTCTTTCTCTTATTCTTCCTGTTTTTCTTTTTCTTTTTTTTTTTTGTCTTTTTCCGTGTCCAGCAACGGATCGCAACCCTCAGTGTTGCCCCCGTACCAGACCGGGGACCGGCAACGGGATTGCAACCCTCGGTGTTGCTCCCGCCCCTCGCTCAGCCAGTTCTTCTCTTTCTCTTTCTCTTATTCTTCCTGTTTTTCTTTTTCTTTTTTTTTTTTGTCTTTTTCCGTGTCCAGCAACGGATCGCAACCCTCAGTGTTGCCCCCGTACCAGACCGGGGACCGGCAACGGGATTGCAACCCTCGGTGTTGCTCCCGCCCCTCGCTCAGCCAGTGAGCGGGAACCGGTCTGTATGTGGGATCCGAACCCTCGGGTGGGAGCGCCGCCGCGCTTCCCAAGCGGCGCACTATCCAGTGCTCCACCGGGCCGGCCCTTCTTCCCGTTTTTCTGATGCTTGTGCTGTCTCTATACCTGGGGCAAGGACTACAGCATGGATGGCTGCACCCATCCTGCACGAGAGCAGGTGTGATTAAGCGTCTAAGCCTCCTGGTGGCCTTGTATGTGTTCCCGTAAAGACAGGAAAAGGGTTTGGGTTGAAGGGGGAAGACGACAGACTTTTAAAGGCAGGAATATTACCTCATCCAGCACAGCCTCTGCATCCCCACTCCTCACCTTCACCCCCTGCCCTCAGCAGCTGACACTCGAGCACGGAGTGGACGATGTGCTGTCCTGCTCTGATCGCGATCTTACTGAAGTCTCCTCAATTCCCATGCCCTGGGAGGGTATGTGGAAGGAGAGAGGCAGCACCTTTCCAATGGATGGCTCTGCACCCTCATAAAGACCCTGCTCAAGTTCACAGTCTTCCGAGGGACATGGCCTCAGCCAATTCCTCACCTACTTCAGTCCCCTCTGTCCCACTCCAGGGGCTATACCAGAGAAGCCTTCTCAGACCCACATGGTAGAAGGTCTTTCTCTTGGCCACTTCATTATTCCAAATGCTGGGGCAAAGACTGGTCAAGAGCAACACAGTGGAAATTAATCATGTAGAATTTGGCAGATAAGAAAACAGTATCCTGGGCACACCAACTATCTGTAACTAGGTCACCAAACTTAAACTGCAAGAAAAAATTAGATAAACACAAAACTAGAGGAAGAAAATACCCATTTATTCATTCATCTATTCATTTAGTTAAGATCATCTACTAAATTCCTATTATGTGATAGGCATTGGGCTAAAAGCTAAGGTTATAGGGGTAAACAAATCAGATAGAGTCCCTGCCCTCATGCTTTCACGGTCCAGTATGGAATCTTACAACCTAGAGGAGTAAACATCCATTTATGTAACAATATTTCAGTTACTAGTGAAATGTAACAAATTACCCCCAAACGTAGCAGCTTGAACCAATCATATGATGTTCATGGCTCTGCAGCTTAGACATTTGCAAAGGGCACAGGATTCCACAGTGTCTGGGGGTCAGCTGGGAAGACTCCATGGCCAGGGGTGACTTGATGGCTGGGGCAGGAATGATCTGGAGATGTCCTCATTCACTTGGCTGAGTTCCTGCTGGCCATCAACTGGGAGTCACCTACTGTGATATCGTGAAAATATATATTTGGTCTTCATGCCTGTCTTCTGACGTACAACTCCTAAAATCCTTAGAATCTCCAAAGTGATAACAGCCTTTTTGTATTCTAATGATGGCTGGCAGCCAGCCCCTAGGTAGCTCCAGGACAGAGGCTGGTCACAGAAAAGACTAAGGCAAGACTTTTAGTCCTGCCCCCAACCTCCAGGGTGGGGAAAGGGACCGAAGGTTAAGCTGATCACTTAACCAATGGGGAAGGTTAAGCTGATCACTTAACCAATGGTGCCTACGTAATGAAGCCTCCATAAAAACCCAATAGAACGGGGCCTGGCGAGCACTTGGACAGCTGAACTCATCCATGTGCGGGGAGGGTGGTGCACCCCAACTCCACAGGAATGGAACTCCTGTGCTTGGGATTCTTCCAGACCTTGCCCGGTGTATCTCTTTATCTGGCTGTTTCTTTATAGCCTTTAAAATATCCTTTGTAATAAACTGATATAGGTGTTTCCCTGAGTTCTGTGAGCCACTCAAGCAAGCTAATTGAAACTGCGGAGTTTGTGGGAACCCTGATTTATAGCTGGTTGGTTAGAAGTTCCAGAGGCCAGGGACTTGCAAGTGGCATGTGAAGTGAAGGGCAGTCTTGGGGACTGAACCCTCAACCTCTGGGATCTGATGCTATTTCCAGGTAGATAGTGTCAGAATTGGATTGAATTAGAGGATATCCAGCTGGTGCTTGCCATGGGAAGAATTCCCCATACTTTTGGTTACAGAAATCAGAAGTCAGTGTTTTGTGCTGACAATTGTGCTACGGGAGCAGAAGAAGCACAGCATGAGTTTTTCTTCCTATTACACCTACATCATATGTCCTCTGCAGCATGACAGTCTTAGGGTAACTGGGTTTTTCACATGGCAACTGGCTTCTCCCAGGGCAAGCATATCAACAGAAATAGTCAGAAGCTGAATGGCTTTTTCTGGCCCCACCTTGGAAATCATGGGCTATTGCTTCCACCATGTTCTGTTGGTTACTAAGACCAGTCTAGACTCCAGGGGAGGAGAATTGGAGTCTTCAAACCTCCAACCAAATCTCAATGAGGGACAGAGAAGGCAGGAGCATGTAGAATAGGACATACAGCTGTGGACATCTTTAGACGATACAATCTGCCAAAATCACAGTGAAATAATTGTTATGGTAAGGGAGGGCAGGGGACCAGAAAAGGAGACTTAATCCTCATTGGCAAAGTCAACCAAGAGTTTTTCAAAGAAATTGCCTGCCAAGCTGAGGATCAGTGGAAGTTAGCCAAAGACTACGTGCGAAATAGTATTTAAGCAAGTGGAACAACATGAGCAAAGTCCCAGCGTCTGTTGGGGGCCATATACAGAACTCACGTAATTTCCATATGGCTGCCTTGTCGGGTGCGAGTGTGGCACCTGGGCAGGGAGCGTGCGATAGAGCTGGCGGAAGGGAAGTGAGCGTGTCGAAGTGGATTCTTATAATTTCATGTTGCCTTGGCAACATTTGTCCATTTTGAATGTAAACTGAGCTTTCTCATCCCAGAAGCAGGGCCAGGTCACCCTTGACACAGTTTCCAGTTCTCTGCCTCCTCCCAGCTCCTCAAGGGTGTCAGCCCAGGTATTTCCTTATACAACCTCCTCTTGGTCACCACCTCACTATGGGACAGTGACATGCTCGTCCCACTGACCCACACACCCCACATAGACTGCACGGATATGCCACAGTGATCCCCTCTGCAGTGGATTGATAGAGTGGTGTCCCCCAAAGTTCATATACTAGAAGCTTAATTCCCACTGTAACCACTGAAGGTGGGAAATCCTATTATGGTAATTGAAAGGTGGGCCCTTCAAGAGGTGATTAGATTGTAGGACCATGAATGGATTAATAAAAGCGGTCAGGGTGTGCTTCTGAGGGCTTTCAAAGAAGATCATATGAGATGTTAGTCTCTCTCTGTTCTGCCACTTTCTGCCATTGCTGCATTGCCACCCCTGCATTGCTGGAAAGCCATCGCCAAAGAAGACCCTCACCCAATGTGTTCCCTGGAATTTGGACTTTTCAGCCTCTGAAACTACAAGTGGTAAATTTCATTTTCTTACAAATTACCCAGTTCTGTGCTTTTTGTTATAAGCAACAGAAATGGTCTAATACACCCCCTCTCAGTCACAGTGTGCCTCCATGGAGCGTGTACCTGCTTGCTCCAAACCCACCAACTAGAACTCCGTGCGGGAAACCTGCTTGGGTAACACTCTGGACCCCAATAAAGACTTTGCCCGCAGGTCCTCGATCGCTCTTTCCTGCTCCTCATCTGCTGGTTGAGCGTGCGTGTCCCAGACAGCTCCCACCTTCCTGTTGTCCCTGACAGGTATGTTTCCTCCTCTCCGGGATCTGTACGTAATTAAACTGTGCCTGGTGTTTCATGTGCTTTGTTGAGCTGCCTTCTATGTGTCTCACTTGACCAACACTCCTCAGCCTCACTTCTTTCCTGATCGGTGACCTCCCAGAGAGTGGCTACCTTGCCACGAATAAACTGGAGACAGGTCAGGCAAGAGCCACAAGGTTTTCTGCCAGTCTGAACAAGTTTCCTGTGAGAGGGACACCTGGGGACAGACCAGACACTTTGGCATTAGGCCGTCCTCCAGCATAAAGAAAGACACGCTGTGAACATGGACAACCACCTCCCCGGGAGCCCCGTCAGGGCAGGACTAGAGTTTACAGTCACTCTCCAGAGAGAGACCCCAAGGCCAGATGAGAGGAAAATACAGCACGTGTGTATGTGTGTGTTTCTGAAGGAGAGAGAAATGAAGTTAGAGAGGTGAACAAGGACCAGATCACGAAGGTCTTGGTGAAACATGCTGGGAAGTTTGAACAATAGTCAATGGGAGGCAGAAAGAAAACATCTGCTATATTTAGAAAGAATATATAGGCAGCAAAAATAAGTACAGAATTCAAATACAGTCAGCCCTTAATTTTCCAAAATCCAAACTCTGAAAAAGATCAGAATGTTTATCTTGGCCATGAAGAAGAAAGTGCACGGTGTTTGTCTCCTTACTTATTATTTAAAAAATGTAAATGGAACGTCTTTTTCATAATACCAGAGAAGTATATGTAAAGCTCACGGACTCAGACACTACATGTAAGATTTTCCTGATTCCCATCAAAAGTAGTAGCATGCCTGAAACATCAGCCTAAGGCCTTATGGTAAGTGTCATTTTTTGATACTATTATTTTTCTTAAATATGCAGAAAATCTTCTCGCCAAGAGAAAATGTAAGTCCCAAGTCACCGTTTCTTCTCTAAAAGGAATCAAACTTTCCTCAGGAAGGGAAGATGCCATCATCATAAGACGTTTTATGACACTGTGGTCTATGTGGCAAATGGCCATTTATATAAAACCCTTCATTTCCTGCAGTGCGGTCCCCAATGTTTGCCTTCCTGGAACAATGGTGGGCAATTTCCTCACATAAGAAGGACTCTGATGACAGCTCCAGTGACATGGTGCTCCTCCTAGTCTTGGAACATGTCCCACTGTCCTTCCTGCATTAGATGAACCGAAAATAAGCGAGAGGTCTGGACGGTGGAAAGCATGTAAGACTTCTGTTTCTTCCCCCATTATTCGGTGTCGTAGAATGAAGTTACTCGGTAATCTCCCTTCTAATCAGAGGGGAATTGGGAAAGTACGCAAGGGTATAAAATATATATATGTAAGGTAATAAATCTTTGGCTATTTCCTGGTTCATTATTAGCCATTTCAAATCCTTTTTAGAAATGGGAGGGATAAAAATAATATGTAAGTTAATAAACTTGTATTTATCATGTTTGAAAGCAGCTATTTCTAAAACGCCCCCACGTTCAAGACCCTTTACTGCATGACTGCTTTGGGTTACATTTAGCAAACATTTATTGGGCTTAGTCAATTCGATACTTTGCCAGTCTATGTGATGCCACACTAATCTGCTTCGTCTTTTACTGCTTCCCAACACAATAGCTGTTTCACACCCTTTTATTTGGAGATACTTTGGGAAAACTTACTATTAAGACTTTGTTTGTATTGTTATCCCCACTTGTAGGGCTCTACATCTGAAGATCAAGGAGTAGCGTACAATTTCTTTTCCACATTTGCTCCAGATGTTCTAGGTCTTTTCAATTTCCAAGTGAATTTCAGAATCAGTTTTCATTTTCTAAAAAAAAAAAAGCCTCTGGGATTTTTACTGGGATTGTATTGATTCTATAAGCAATTTGGGGAAAATCAGTATTTTAACAATATTGAATCCTCTGACCCATGAACAAAATACAGAAGTCCCCGCTTACCTATGGTTTTGCTTTCCATGGCCAGCTGTGGTCTAAAAATATTAAATGGAAAATTCCGGGGCCGGCCTGGTGGCGCACTGCTACAGTGCGCCGCTTCGGAGCACGGTGGCGCTCCCGCCAGGGGTTCGGATCCCACATACAGACCGGTTCCCGCTCACTGGCTGAGCAAGGTGTGGGAGCAACACCGAGGGTTGCGATCCCGTTGCCGGTCCTGGTCCAGTACGGGCGCGACACTGAGGGTTGTGATCCGTTGCCAGACACGAAAAAAGACAAAAAAAGGAAAAAAAAAAAAAGAAAGAAAATTCCGGTAATATACAATTCAAAGTTTTCAATTGTGCACCATTCTGAGAACCAGGATAAAATTTCACGCTGTCCTGCTCTGTCCTTCTGGGACAAGAATCATCCCTTTGTCAAGCGTCTCCATGCTGTATATGCTCCCTGCCCATGAGTCATCAACAGCATCTGCTCCTGACATCCAGCAGTTGACACTGTCATGACTCAGTGACCCATGATCACCCGAAGCAGATCACCTTCCTCCTCACGTATCATCAGAAGGTCTGTGGTCGCCTAACGCGAGGTCATGATGCCCAGTCATTCGACTCACTTCATCTCATCACGTAGGCATTTCACCTTCTCACTTCATAACATCAAGAAGGGTGAGCACAGCACAGTAAGATATTTTCAGAGAGAGAAACCATATTCACATAACTTTTATGACAACATATTGTTACAATTGTTTTATTTTATGATAGGTTATTGTTGTTGCTTTTTACTGTGCATAATTTATAAATTGAACTTTATCATAGGTATGTATGTATAGGAAAACACATAGTACATACAGGCTTCAGCACTCTCCATGGCTTTGGGCATCCACGGGGGGTCTGTAGATAAAGGGGGACCACTGTATGTCTTTCCATTAATTTTGTTTCTTGAATTTTCCTCGGCAAAGTTTTATAGTTTTCAGGGTACATCCTTGCTATGGTTTGAATGTTCCTCAAAAACTCATTGAAGCTTGATCCCCACTGTAGCTGTGTTAAGAGGGTGGGAGATCAGACTATGGTATCTGAAAGGAGGGGCCTCTCGGAGGTGATTGGATCGTGGGGGCTCTAGCCTAGTGAATGGAATTACTCATTCATGAAATAACGGGTTGATGGTTTAATGGGTTATTAGGGAATAGACGGGGCTTTACAAGGAGAGGAAGAAAGCATGTGGAAACATGCTCTTGCTCAACCCTCGCTATGGGACAGATACCCTGCGTCACCACAGGACCTGTAGAGTCCCCACCAAGAAAGGTCCTTATCAGATGTGTCCCCTGGACTTGCCAGCCTCCAAAGTGGTAATAAATAAATTCTGTCTCTTTATAAATTACCCAGTTTCAGGTATTATGCTACAGGCAACAGAAAATGGACTAATTTTCCTTTGTCAAATTTATCTCTAAATATTTCGTATTTTTTGTGCTATTTAATGATGTTGTTTAAAAAATGTTTAATCTTGAATTGTTCATTGCTAGTTTATAGAAATAAAGTTAATTTTCGCATTAATTTTGAGTCCTGAAAATTTGCTAAACTAACTTATTGCTTCTAGCAGCTTTTTTGTAGATTACACTGAATTTTCTATGTAGACAATCACATTGGACAATCACAAAGGAAAAGCTTTTCCTTCTTAATCTTGGTGTCTTTTATTTCTTCCTCTTGTTCTATTACACTGGCCTGAATCTCCAACACAAGGTTGAATAAAAGTGGTGGAATCTGCATCCTTGCCTTTTTCTTTTTTTTTTTTTTGTCTTTTTCCGTGTCCGGCAACGGATCGCAACCCTCAGTGTTGCCCCTGTACCGGACCGGGGACCGGCAACGGGATCGCAGCCCTCGGTGTTGCTCCCGCGCCTCGCTCAGCCAGTGAGCAGGAACCGGTCTGCATGTGGGATTCGACCCCTCGGACGGGAGCGCCCTGCGCTTCCCAAGCGGCGCACTATCCAGTGCGCCACCGGGCCGGCCCTCATTTTCATTCTTTAAAAAGTACATTGTAATTTCCCTTTTGATTTCTTCTTTGACTAATGGGTTACTTAGAAACGTGTTACTTCATTCCTAAGTGTTTGTGGATTTTTCAAAGATCTTTCAGATATAGGTTTCCGGTTTAATTCCATTTGATCAGGGAATCTACTGAGTATAGCTTGAATCCTTTCAAATTTATTGAAACTTGTTTTGCAATCTAGAATATGATCTATCCTGGTAAATACAGTCACGCACTGCATTACCATGTTTTGATCAAGAATGGGCCGCATACACCACAATGGTCCCATAAGATTACAGGTGTGTAGTAGGCGACACCATCTGGGTTTGGGTTAGTACATCTGTGATGTTCACACAATGATGAAATCACCCAACAATGCGTTTCTCAGAATGTATCTCTGTTGTTAAGCAACACCTGACTGTACTCAGTTTTCACCTGGAAAGAAACTGTATTCTGTTATTGCTGAGTGGAGAGTTCTTTAAATGTCAGTTAGGTCAAGTTGGGTGATAGTGATGTTCAAGTCTTTTATACCTTTACTGATTTTTTGTCTACTTATTTTATCGACTACTGAGAGAAGGGTGTTAAAATCTCTTGGTATAATTGTGGACTTTATCTTTGCAGTTCTATAAGTTTTTGCTTTGTGTTTTTTAGTTTCTGTTATTAGCTGCATAAAGTTTAGGATGGTTATGTTCTCCGTAGGAACTGACTCCATTATCATTATAAATGGACTTTGTTTGATTCTAGTAATACTCTTTGCTCTGACATCTACTTCATCTGATATTAATATAACCACTCCAGTTTTCTTTTGATTAATGTTAGTATGGTAAATTTTTTTCATCCTTTCTTTTAAACTTATTTGTATCTTTGTATTTAAAATGTATTTCTGGTAGGGAGCAAATAGCTGAGTTTTGCTCTTCTACTCAATTTGACAACCTCTGCTTTCAGTTCAAGTCTTCTATCCTGTGAACTCAGTCGTGGTCTCCTGAGGCTCTTAGCTTCATCTCCTCAACTCAAGGAGTCCAGTAGGCTCAACCTGAATTCCCTCTCCCAGTGACATGGCCTTAAAGCTTTCCCAAAGAAGCAAGCTGGGGCAATCACAGGCCTTACCCTATTTGTTTCTCATCAGTCAGGATCACTGTACTCTGTTACCTGATGTTCAGTGTCTTGAAAACTGTTGCTTCTTATAGTTGTTGTTTCTTTTTTTTTTTTCTTTTTCTTTATAGACAGAAGGAAAAATCCAGTCCCTGTTACTCCATCTTAGCTGGGAGCTGAATTCCTCCTTCTACCCCCTTTTTTAAAGCCATGGCTATATTGGGTTTTTCTATTACTTAACCTGAATTTAATTTTAATAATTACAGAAAGTTGTTAGCAATAAATAGTTAGTAAAACAGAAATACCTGAAGAAAATATTCAGAATGCAGTATAGAGAAAATAGAAATAGAAGGTAGATAAGAAGAAAGTTCTGGTGTTCCAGGCCAACTATAGCCAACTTAAAATTGTATCGTGTATTTCTAAATAGCTAGTAAAGAGGATCTTGATGGATATGCTAATCTACCCTAAGTGATTCATTGTACAATATATGCATGTATTGAAACAACACACTGTATCCCACAGATATGTACAATTAAAATAAAATTTTAAAAAGAGATAAAGAAAAAGAAATACACACTCGATAAACCACAACATATTTCTTGCATGCTGTTCCTTCCTCTGGGTTGAGTTTTCTTCCTACTGATGTACTTCACGTATAGTTACCTCAGTGCTAGAAAGTCCATTAGCTGTAAACTCCCTCAGGAGTGACTTGTTTGAAATTATCTTTATTTCACACTCGCTCTTGAATAATAATCCAGCAAGGTAGGATTTTCCAGGTTGACAACTCTTTTCTCCCAATAGTTAAAGGCACTATTCTGCTGTTTTCTGACCTCTGGTAATAATAGTGAGAATTTCTATTGATATAATTGTCGGTCCTTTGTAAGTAATCTACCTTTTACACTAATAGCTTTAAATTTTTTCTTTTGTCTTTAGTATTCTGCTGCTTGATACTGACCTTCTGCTGTTTGCTACTGACAATATCTGAAATTCTGGGCCTTTGATCCTTCTTGCTTCTACCCCTACTTGGGAGTCAGACAGGAAATACTCTCTTGGACAGGCCACATTTCCTGTATACTTTGTCCCTTTTCTCCAGGGCCAGCTTCATAGATGTGCAACCTGTGCCATCACAAAGGACCTCACATTTATTTATTTTTATTTCTTAAAAAAGATGACCAGTAAGGGGATCTTAACCCTTGACTTGGTGTTGTCAGCACTACGCACTCCCAAGTGAGCAAACCGGCCATCCCTATATGGGGATCCGAACCCGTGGCCTTGGTGTTATCAGCACCGCACTCTCCCAAGTGAGCCACGGGCTGGCCCAGGATCTCACATTTAAAAGCAGTTCAATCGTGGTTTAACCATTCTGCAATGGCCATCTTGAAATTCTCAATAATTTAAAAATTTTTAAATTTCATTTTTAATCATGGTAAAATACACACAACATAAAATTTACCATCTTATCCATTTTTAAGTGTACCGTTCAATAGGGTTAAGTAATTCATATTGCTGTGCAACCAGTCTCTAGAACTCTTGTCATTGTACAAATCTGCAACTATCCCTGTTAATCAACAACTCACGTTTTCCCCTCCCTCAGACGCTGGCAACTGACATTCTACTTTTTTGACTTATATCAATTTGACTACCCTAGGTACCTCGTATAAGTGGAATTACACGGTATTTGTCCCTTCATGGCTGGCTTATTTCACTTAGCATAATGTCCTCGAGGTGCATAGATGCTGTAGAATGGGTCAGAATTTCCTTCCTTTTTAAGGCTGTATAATATCCCATTGTATGTATATACCACATTTTGTTGAAATTCCTTATAATTTTTGAACAGAGGTTCCCACATTTTTATTTTGCACTGGCCTTTCAAATTATGTAGCTGTTCCTGGTTTTATTTCATTACATAAGCTATAAAGGAATACAGTATAGGAGGAGAAATTAATCTGTAGTGTATGCTTCATAAGACTATTTCAATAATCCAAGAGAAAAAGCACTCAGAGAGTTAAACACTGCACAGATATACACAGCAAAACCAGTCTCCCCCCTTGATCCTTGGATCTACCTCCCTCTAACGATGTCTTTCCTTCTCAAACCACCAGGGTGTGAGTCTGCACCTCCCTTTGGAGAACCCCCCTCCTACTCATTGGTATCAATCTCTCCTAGAATTTTCTTTTTATCGCTTTCAACGCTTCAACCAGTGACATCCCTAGGTCAATCCTAACTTGCAGTAGGACATTTCCAAAATTAGGCTGGACTGTCACTGAGACAGAGGGCATTTCCTAAGGCCAGTCAGGGTAGATGTTGACACTCTTAGTTCCCTCTGAGATCAGTTCAGTGCTTTCTGAGATCTCCCTGGTAGAGTAATGTACAAATAGGCCCCCTTCTTCCTGGGTCATCTCACAGGTAACTCTTAGCTCAGGAGAGTCGTGGAGTTTCAGAAACATCACAATCAAAATCTATAAGGATGAGAAGTTTCTCTACTTAACAGTCTAGTGTGCTCAGACCGCTCCCACAGGAGGTGGCAATATACACTGTTATGCACAGAAGCGGCAGGCTGCCCTCTGCCTCCTTTCTAACTCCAAACTTTGGCCCGAGGCCCACGGCAGCCCTCGCATATGTAACTTTTCAAACAACAAATCCACATGCTTCTTGGTACCCTTCCTCTGTTCACTCAAAGATCTAGACAAAGGTTTGACATAGGGGTTTTTGTGTACCTTGGGAAGATCATATTTTAAAACAGAACATATTGACATTGCTTTTGTACTAAAAAGTGAATCAGAATTAAAGTATTTTTCCAAAGCAATTCCCAGGGGCAAGAGGATGGGATGCTGTGGGGGTTGGGGTTGTGCGTGTGTGTTGGGAGTGATGCTCGTCACAGCATGTGTTTAGATGAAGAGCACGTGAAATTGAATTGAACGACAAAATAATCCTTAGAGAAAGATCTGTTAGGTGGTTGGAATTCTAAGAATAATAAAGAGGTCAGAACTCACCATAAGGGCCGGCTCGTGGCTCACTCAGGAGAGTGCGGTGCTGATAACACCAAGGCCGTGGGTTCAGATCCCATATAGGGATGGCTGGTTAGCTCACTGGGTGAGCGTGGTGCTAACAACACCAAATCAAGGGTTAAGATCCCCTTACTGGTCATCTTTAAAAAAAAAAAAAAAAATTCACCGTAGTAAAAACATAGTTTTAACTTCAAGATTTCAGCTAGTGCTTTTGACCTGGCTGTTAAAGATCCTGCAAATATTCTAAAGATAATTTGGTTCATTTAATAGATTGTCTAGACCTGAGATGATCAGCATGGTGGCTTTGGGGCATGTAAAATGTGCTGTAAGTGTAAAATTCAAACTCGATTTTGAAGACAGTATAAAAAATGGTAAATATTAATAATAATACATTTTGTACATATTGGGTTGAACAATATACTATTAAAATTAATTTTACCTGTTTTGTTTGTTTTTAACTCCATGGGGCTACTAGAAAATTTAAAATCACACATGTGGCTTGCTTTTGTGTCTCACACTACATTTCTATTAGATTGCACTGGTCTAGAACTCATTTAGTTTTTGATACAAAGTAGGCATTAATTCTCATCCCCAAGATTCACGCCATTTTGCATACTTCCTACCTTGGTCTCAGAAGCGAGTTGTTTGCAGTAAGTGATCCTGGTCCACCTCTCAACAATTCTGCCTCAGCCTCTCTACAGATTGTCTCCTACACACACTTCAGGTGAAGGCAGAATGCTTTTATCTCTTTGAGGAAAACAATTTCCTTCCCCCAACCAAGTTAACGGTCCAACTATTTTTTTTTTTTCCTTTTAAACTAAAGTTTAGGGTAGAATAAGGAGTGAATTGTCAGATTTGGCAGAGCTTTTCTTTATAATGTCAATGAGTCTATCAACTACACTTAAAATAAGTAAATGACTTAAATTCTCTAAGTGCTCTGGCCAGAGCAGAAATGAAAGGAGAGATGACTTCAGTAAAAGCAGAATTCCAACCAGACTGTTATTCTTAATAAGGCGGCTAATTTGTAGTATGATGAAAGGCCTAGAAAATGTTATGTTCAGTGGACTTGGGAGAGACTTATTTAAAGGATATAAAATTGCTTTCACTGCTGGAAGCTCAAGGGCAGAGAGAAGGGAGACAGAGGGGAGATAAAGGGAGAGACAAGAGGCTTAAGAAAAATATGTTCTGTAGGATTTTATTAATTTTGTATGTTAAAAATATACTATATGCATTAGTTTTTCAGTTCCTTAACAAAAGGCTTCCATTTTGGTAGTCAGTTAATAAATGAACAGTAAGTGTAATTTTATAATATTTTGAATATTTTAAAATTAATTTGGTGTTGTCTTGGGCAAAAAAAATGTCCAAAAGACTATATAGCTGGGTTATTTACATTTTAATTATATTTAATGAAGTTCAAGTGTTAATATTATAATCTGAGCTCATAAATTAGTATATTCTGTCATGTCCAAAAATATTGGATTCACGCTTTTCTAAGTCTTATTGTTTAAACAGAAAAGTCTTCTTTAGAGTTTATTTATTTTTTTCTTTTAAGTTTGATGTGTCTAAGAAGTTACTGTTCTGTTAATTTTTTTTCCAAGCTGATTTAGAAACTTTGGAAGCATCTTAAATTCTTTGAATAAATACATTTTTTTCCTTGTATGCTATAGAATAATCTGATATTATCTTTAAAATATAAGTATTGGGTAACAGAACTAACATCTTCAAGGAAACTGCTTTTCTTGAGTAGTTACTTTATTGTGTCTGGGAGCAGTCACGGATTTTTCTGGATATTATCCAGATGTCTTTGCCAGTGTTTAATGTTATAACCGGAGTCAAGTCTTTTTTTCCACTATAATTTCAGCTCTTGAATGTACTCCAGAATAAATGTAGTGTTCAGTTTGTCGATGCAATGGAGAACACTGGTCACATGCCTCCCCACACCTCCTGAGGGTTAATATTAGGAATTATAAGTAAACAAAATATGGGAGCCTATTTTCTGACCTCACTCATGGCCTACTTGAGAGAACCTGAAATAACCACTGAGTAAAAAATAATGTTATATTTATTTTCATGCTCCTAAAGTTGATTGTTATAATGGCATTTCCGTACTAGGTAAATTCACTGCCTTTAGAATAAAAGCCCAGATGAAATCCTCCTTACTTCAGTCAGCTTCATGCGTCTTTAACACTGAATCAGCCTTACAGTTGTGGCTGTTATTATAATAGCAATTTGACCTCAGCTTTAATATCATATTCATGTCTAACTGTGCCATAGCTGATCTTGTAGTAGCTGTACATGCTGAGGGCTGCTTTCTGCGGATACCTCTGACTTTCTGGCCACTGGAGAGGGCATGTTCTGCCCACACAAAGGCTGAGCCAGAAGTGCCAGAGAATGACCCCCAGAAATACCCACAACCACAGTCAAACGGGGGGCTGACAGAATATCACAGTTTTCTCATCCCTTCATCTGATTCACTTTGACGCATAATTTACCCCAGCGTTTTACAAACTTTATCATCGGGGGATCCTGTTAAACATTCATATTCTGGGTGAGGCAGAGGAATGTAATTGGGAGCAGCACTTCAGGGAGCTCGCCACTGTCACAGGCTGGACCTGGGCTGCCCAAGCCACTGTCCTGCTCTCCTGTGCAGGCTCCTCTAATCCCATTGTATCTTTTTATTTTTTAATTAATTCATTTATTTGGCAGCTGGCCGGTATGGGGATCCAAACCCATGACCTTGGTGTTATAAGGCTGTGCTCTAACCGTTTTATAGAAATGATATTAAACCACTTCAACATTTTAAATCAGGATAACTTAATATCTAAACTATACAACAAAGTAAAATTTAACATGTTAATATGGATTTTTATTTTTGTATGTTGACTTAATAGTAAGCAACAGAGTGGTTAAACTCATACCCATCTAAATTTCTTTATAACCTTCCATATTAAACTATTAAAAAGAAAAAAATGTTTTTGATGGAGTGAATTTAGGATAGATCTTTGGAGGAGGATGATGATGATGATGATTCACGTTGAGTGGCAGGTTCTACACTGTCTTCCAGGATTCCGCAGTGGGATTAAGCTCCATGTGCCCTCAGTGGTAACTTACTTGATTATTCTCCTTTGGTTGGTTTTCTTCCCTCCTATGTCACTCACATTTCTATTCCCTTACCAATGTTTCCTACTTGCATGTGAGTTCTTATTTCAGGGTGCTTTTGGGGAAACCCAAACCAAGACACGTGTCTATCTATCTGTCTGTCTGTCTATTTATCTGTATATCTATCCAGAACACAGCAACACAATGCAGCCTCTTAAAGAATCCAGCCAAATGAAGAGCTGGAAGAGAAAAGATGAAGACACCCGGGAGTCGGTGGAGAGACAAAGCTGATGACTACTGACTAAATTGACTTCTTTCTTCGTCCTTATGCAATTGTTGAAAGGATTTGATGTTGTGGAGCTCTAGTGAAAGAGGACACTAGGCAGTTAGTTATGGCTTCTTAAGTGGTGCCATCTCCAGAAGTCCAGAGGGGATAGCATTCTACCAGGAGAGATGGGCAAGGACTTTATGCCTGATTCTATTATTCAGGACACGCTGTTGGGAAGGTTGGCCAACAGGGCCTTGGAGAGAAGGTAGGCCAGATGTTAATCTTGGAAAGCACTGAAATCACACTTCCTGGGCTCCTGGGCCAGGCCTATAAAGGAGAGGAAAATTAGAGAATGGGCTTTGCAGATGGTTACCCAGGATTTCTTAGTGACTTTGCGCAGCCTGTATAGTATGTGCTACTTATCTTGTGGGAATGTAATTGGGAGCAAAGCTCTGAACTTCCTCAACTCAAATCCCAACACTGCTACTTCCTGGTGATGCTGCCTTAGCATGTTATTCAACCTCTTTAAGCATCAGTCTTTCCAATTATACAGTTGGGACAATAATGCCTAATCATGGGATTGTGATAAAAATTAAATGAGGTATTTGTGTACAAAGTGCATCTGTTACTGTAACTGGAGGATAAGAGGGCTGTCCTGATATTGTAGGTATTCCCAAGAATGCTGGGGAAATAGTGGGTGGTCCTTTTATTTAACTCCAGTATTTTCTACACACACACACGCACACACACACACACACAAACACATGTGTTTATTATCATATGTATAGAAAGCCACGTGAGCAATGATGCCCCGATCATTACATTAACCCCAGCTTTTTTTTTTTTTTGAGACCGGCAGCACCGCGCTCAGCCAGTGAGCGCTGTGAACGCACTGGTCATCCCTATATAGGATCAGAACCCGCAGCAGGAGCACCGCTGCGCTCCCAGCGCCGCACTCTCCCGAGTGCGCCACGGGCTCGGCCCATTAACCCCAGCTTTTTTTTTTTTTGTCACCGGCAGCACTGCGCTCAGCCAGTGAGCGCTGTGAACGCACTGGTCATCCCTATATAGGATCAGAACCCGCAGCAGGAGCACCGCTGCGCTCCCAGCGCCGCACTCTCCCGAGTGCGCCACGGGCCCCCGCCTTTTTTTTTTTTGTCTTTTTCTTCGTGACCGGCAACGGATCGCAACCCTCAGTGTCGCGCCCGTACCGGACCGGGACCGGCAACGGGATCGCAACCCTCGGTGTCGCACCCGCACCTCGCTCAGCCAGTGAGCGGGAACCGGTCTGTATGTGGGATCCGAACCCTCGGCAGGAGCGCCGCCGCACTCCCAAGCAGTGCACTGTAGCAGTGCGCCACCTGGCCGGCCCTAACCCCAGCTTTGACAGCCAAAAAACCCTCTTACTGTTCTTAGCTATGCATGAAATCACCCCTGTGAAATCTTTCATTGAGCAAAGCAACCATCTGTTCTTGGTGGAACTCAAAAGGGAAAATTTATTTGAAGTTCCCACTTCCCCTTCTTATTAAAAGCATTGCAACTCCTACTAAAATAGTTTCTGCCAAGGGCACTTTTGGTTTCTTAAGTTCAGTTGCCTGAGAATGAGCACTCAGAGTTCTCTCAGTGAAGGCTCAGTGTTGGCAATGTCCTACCATCGCTAGAAGTCTGGGGGCTGAGAAAAAAGGCAGAATCACTTTGTTTTTGCCATTAAGACCCACTGATCACACGCAATGGTCTCACCTGCTATGGCTTTTCTCTAGTCCCGAAAAGTTGATATTTTGGAAGCAATATTTTGGAAGGCCAAAGAAAGGTCATCTCTTAGAACTGTGCATAAAAGAACCAGTCATTATAGTAAGACATTTGATTCTGACAGTTCTTTCATCTAGGTCCTTTGAAAGTAACTTCCCTTCTTTAACTGACATCTGCCCCGGCCTCTTCATGGGCCAAAGAAGGTGGGTGCTGATGGAAATCACAGATGTGGCTAAAACTCCCCAGCAGCAGTCTGGGTAGAGGTCATTTGGCCCCTTTCCAGTAACAGGTGGCACTTGGTCTACAAAGTGGCCTCTACTTTTCAAGAGGGTTTGAATCATGGGGAGGAAAGACTGTCACTTGGCATTTTGATTTCTGTAGAGCCAACTATGAGCTACCTGAGAGCGGCATTTTTGAAATAAGCCTGTAATCGTAGGTGTGATAGGTATGAGAGACAAGGTCGCTACCCCTTCAGTGGTGTGGGCCACTGTTGTTTCCAGTTACATTTCATCACACCATGAAATAGACATCATACACACACTTTATCTCACACATGCTTCAACGCGTGTGTGTGCGGGAGTGTGTAGAAATCAGAGAGAGAAGAATAAAGAATTTATGCTAATGTCTAAATAAAGGAATAGTTATTAGCAAAATTAATAGATTCCTGTCTACACTACAGTACTATTTTGAAGGATAATCATTTTTTAATTAATACACTGGATTTGAAGGTGACTCTCATTTGTGTTGAAACATGATATATTCATCTTCCCTCCCTCTTCCTCCCACCTAAGAAAAATAAAAGATGCAGCTCACATATACTTGTGAAATTCAAACACGCTTTTAAAAGACTCAACAGGCAGCGATTCTAACCGAAGGGTTCATATCGAAACCACTGATCACAGCAATCTAAATAGATCTTAATTAACAGAGGCTCAACCATTCCCTGCTGGGGGGAACTGCCCAAGTTTCAAAGTGCAGATTTGACATTCATACACCATGCAAAAAACATAGATCAAATAGAGAGACGCTGGGATATTACTGAGAGCTCCAACAATGTCACCAGAAACAAAGACATTGCATCTGACAACCGTGAGATTTAACACCACTGACCTATACGGAAGATTACAGTACTGCCACTTATTCTCCCACATGTACAGGGGTTCTGTGGGGAGACCACCTAGGGGTACACAGGTGCATTTTCTCCATACGTGCCCCTTATTTCAAGGGTCATATTTGTAGCTCCCCCAGGAAAGAATCAAAGGTGAAAGGTAGGTGGCCTAGACTGTCGTTTGCACTGGGGAGGACAGAGAGCAGCTGCACACATCAGTGAGACGGGCTGCTGCCAGGAAAGGCAGTGATAATGTCATCAGATCCTGCAGATCAGTAACAACAGAACATCCTCCCATCGATTGGTGGCCACTGGGGTAGCTACAGTGGGTTTGATTGAAGTTATTATTTATAAATTTTTTAATTTTGTTAATATGCATGTAAGAGAAAATTTTCCACCTTGACCATTTCTTTGGTGTGTGGTTCAGTAGTGTTAAGTACATTCACATTGCTGTGCTGCCAATCTCCAGAACTCTTCTCATCTTGCCAAACTGAAACTGTACCCATTAAACAACTCCAGATTCCTCTCTCCCAGCCCCTGGCCACCATCACTCCACTCTCTGTGACTGTGACTGCTGCAGGTACCTCCTACAAGTGGAGTCATACAGTAATTGTTCTTTTGTGACTGGCTTATTTCCCTTAGCATAACATCTTCACGGTACATCCATATTGTAGTAAGTGTCAGAATTTCCTTCCCTTTAAGGCTGAACCCTATTCCATGTCTACATACACCACATTTTGTTTATCCATTCATCTGTTGGTGGACACTTGGGTTGCTTCCACCTTTTGGCTCTTGTGAATAATGCTGCTATGAACATGGGAATATAAAATCAGTGTTTTAAATTGCAGCAGTAAAAGGCTCATCTTCCATTTCATGAGTAACCTACTCTCTGATCCTCAGTAAGACATGTGTTTTGTAGGGAGCATAGAATTGTTCCAGTTCAGGTAGCCCATTTGACCCATAATATGCGTTAATAGAGCTGGGTGAGGTTAGGGAATCTGTGGACATAGAGCAGAAATAAAGCTAACTGTTTTATAAGTTAATCTAAATTTTAATCTTGGCCTCCTTAGCACTACATTTTTATCGCCCAAATTGCTCCAGCCAAGTTACACTTCAACAATAGAATTCAAAAGTTCTGCCCCATTGATAAAACAGTCATGGCTAATACTCGCATGGCGCGTAAAATGTTGCAGCCGCCGTTCTTAAGCTCTGTGCATGATCAGTATAACCGTCTGACAAGTGGGAAACTGAGGCAGAGTGGCCCAGCCTCGTGGTCAGTGTACACAGCTGGTCAGTGTGTTTAAAGGCAGGTGATGACACTCCAGAGGCCACGCGCCTTGTCACTACAGCACAGATACGTGGATATGGAGAGGTGTGTGTGTGGGGGGGGGTACAACTGTCACAGTTCTGACAACCGGCAGCAAAAGAAGACGTACGAAGACTTCAAACTGATATTGTTAGAAAACTGTGCAACAACAGGCCTCGGCGCCGTCTCGGCTCCTCGGGCTGCGGCCGGCTCAGGGTCGCTGTCCCCGCGGAGCCGCTCACCGCGCGGTGGAGTCTGCTGCGCCTGCCACCGCTTGTGTCGCCGCCGCCGCTTGTGTCGCCGCCGCCTCGGGACCGGCTGCATGATGAGGCCACAGTCTGCAGTGAGTAAACATGCTCCTCAGTTCCGTGGTGCTCGTGGTCACACATTTATGGCGTTTCTGAGGGCAGGGGACATTACTGCCGGGCACGGCACATTACTGCCGGGCACGGCACGACCTCCGTGCAGACAAGTGAACGGCAGAAATTCATCACTGCTCCACCAAGGAGCCCCCATAAGAGGGGTCAACCTGCACACGGAAGAGCTGAAGTGACACCCGCAGAGCGTTTTACAAGAGTTCTGACCTGGGTGGGCTCCTGTGGAAGCCACATGTGTGTTGCCTTTGTCTTGTGCAGAACATGTAGAATATGCTCTTTAATTTAGTAAATATTTTTTTAAAGGTAGAGATGCTTTGTTATTGTAGCTAAAACAATTATTAATCATAAAATTCTTGAAATTCTTTTCCCCCCATACTTATCAGAAGTTGTTTATCAACTTATGTTTGTTTGAAGTGTTTTTTCCCCTCTTTTCTTCCCAGCCTCTCTTGCAAAATCTTTTCCTACTTGTCTTTCTTCCGATCTGCAAAAAAAGAAGCGGGTTTCTGCTAATGAATTGAGAAGATATCTAATATTTTATATGCCTTTTGAGCTGTGTAACTTAATATTTGGATACTTGATAATTTGTTTTATTATGTAATTGATAAAATGGTGATGTGTATTAATGTTAGTTCAACTATATATTTATACTGTCTGGTAATGTGTGGTTATAGTTCTGTGGGGAGAAATAATTTGTCAGTGTTCACCAGGTTGTAAAAACTTAGTGCGAGAGCTTAAACATCTAAATAAATAAAGAAATGCATTTATCAAAAAAAAAAAAAAAAGAAAGGAAAAGAAAATTGTGCAACAACATATGATAGAAGGTATTCTGGTTTCGTAACTGAACACAGCTAGTTTGAATCCCAGCTCTGCCACCAGCTGTCTGGTAATACTGGTCAAGTTTTTTTTTTTAAATCCTCTTGGCTACAGTTTCCTTACCTGAAAATGGGGATAATAATAATATCTACTTAACTTAGTTGTGAAAAGCTAAGTGAACAATGTCTGTAAAATACTTAGCTTGGCGTGGATAACAAATGCTAGTTCCCTTAATTCTTATGAAGCAAGAGAAGAATGTGATCTTGAAAAATAGAAACGTGTTTTCAGAAAGACGTTTACCGCATAAACACATTTCTTACCACTTTATTTTCTCGTGCACAAGCGTACGTAGGAATGGGATCGCCTCTTCTCTCTTTTGCACTCTGCCAGAACCTATTCACAAACACAAGAGACATGTTATGTTGGAAAGCTAATGGTAAGAGCTGATAAAATCAACCTTGTACTCAATTTCACGTGGAGAAAGAGCTCCAAATGCCAGGAGCAGGGACAGTATTAATAGGCTGTGCCTGTATCCCCTTTCCTTTCGCTTCAAAGCACCAGGCCTTTGAGTGCTTGTCATGAGTCAGCATAGGAAGTGCATCTCCTCAACCTGACCCAAGGCTGTCATTGCACAATCATCTCTCGATAGCCACAGAAGCAAAATCTCACCTCACTATTGATTTGATTTTTAAAAAATAGTGGAACAATTTGTTTAATAGAAAATTCTATAAGTATAATATTTTTGGTTGTTCTATAGTCACATAGAAGCCTAGATATTATTTCTCTAGTTAGCTAAATTTATTCAAGAATGATTATATTTGATTGGATATCCAAATGTAATCATTCTTGAATAAACTTAGCTAACTAGAAAAATATTATACTTGTACATTGCACAAGGACAGATGTGTCCCCAATGCCCCAGCACTCTTTGCTGTGGAGATGTGCACAGTAAGGCACCAGAAAGACCAATGACAGGAGCACATGAATTCAGGTCTCTACTCTCCAAAGGAAGGTAGGGAGGGAATTTCTGCAGAGAGACTGAAGGACGGCATATGTCCCTGTGTGACTATGCTTGCATCTTTGCACATATATAGACAACAAACATTTTTCATGTGGCCTTTCACTATCCCCTTTCTTTTCTTCATAATGATTTCCTTTGAGCAAAAAGTTTAACTCCTCCATTTGTTTTCTGTGTGTGATATTTAATAATTGATTGCTGTTAAGTCAAATATCAAATGAATGACAAATTCACACAAGCTTGAGAAGTTTTGGACTATCTGTAAGATAAAATATATTATTCCATTTGTGCACTCAATATCTTGCCATCAACATTATTGGACAGTCAAGACTCCAGACAGATAAAAACATTCGATTGAGTTTGAAAAGCGGGAATGGAAGTGTGGCTGTTTGTTCTCATTGTTCACTCTTGTTGATTTCATGAAATGACAAAATGAATGTCCAGCATCCAGGCAGCTGCGTGGAGGGCTGGTGATTTTCTGAATGGAAGCGTTAACTGGAAAACTGCTCTTGCCCGGAGATGGATGAACTCCAGTGACTTTCAAGGTGCAGCTGCCACATCTCTCTTTGGGTGTTGAAGTAGTTTATGCTTTCTGATGTTTTTTCTTGTACAAGCAGGTCCCTCTTTGGGAGTGGGTAGATGTCTTTTGCCAACATTTACGTCAGATCACATTTTTCTCTTCAGCCAATTCCATCTACAACTGCTCTTGAATATAGGTTATTCCTATAAAATACTACTCATGAATGTTTAAAGGTCATTACGAACTATTTCCATTTTAATGCTCTCAAGAACACTTTTCTTAATTATTCCGCACTATATAATACTAGAGCACATTCCCATTTTAGAGATGACATCAAGCAAGCAATAGGTAGTGACTGCTTGAGAGGTTAACGGTGAATTGTGGTTCAAGGTGTAAATTCACAGTCCTTGGTCCTTTGAGCCAGGCTTCCCATGCCCACATATCCATGAAACAGCTGCTGTGAGTCGAAACTCTGAGAAAATTCTCAGCAAAGTGGAAGGTTATAAAGGTACCAAATTCTCCCTTCCCCTTTTCTCCTGATGCAAGAATCTGCCCCACTCCTCACACCTTCTCATCCCAGGGGCGGGCTCCCCACAGACAACTCAGTGCAGGTGCAAACGTCTCTACCTGACCCAAGGTGTTCCTTCTGTTAGGGAGAATCCTGGGTCCCTGAGGATTCTTGGAATCCATTTCTTGGTCTTGACACTTGGCCAGCATTTTGGGAAAAGAATTTTCATAAATAATTTTTAAAAGGGGAAACGTTGTGTTCCTTAGGAGCTAGATCATTGAACTTGAAGTTCATGAGCCTTACTCCCGTTACTTATAAATTGGCCTAGTTCTTTGTGTCTCGTCTCTCTGCTTTTTACCTCTGTCATTTTCTTCTCTTTTCCTCGTGGTGTTTTCCTTCTCTCTGTATATGTCTGTCTCTTTCTCTGTTTCTCATGTTTACACTTCTCCCTGGGCTATTTTTTCTCTTTTTACTTCTTCCCTTCACCCTTACTTACCTTTTCCCTTAATTTCAATGAATATTTATTGGACACCTATTTCAGACTAAGGAGTGAAGGAGGGGACTAAACAGGTCATGAAAGTCACTACCCTTCAAGAAAACAAGCTCCTCTGCAGTATCTGATGTCTCTCCATTGATCACCGTAATAGAAAATCGAGTTATTTTTCCTGGCTTTGTCTTATGTTCCTTCTAGTTAACTAAAGAAGACAGATAATTTAAATGTATTATATTTTTTGTTGTAAAGAACAAAAAGACAATTTAAGTGGTTTCTTTAAACTTTATGTGATACTCAGTTGACTTTATGCCCTTTTTTAAAGTGGAAACATATTGATTGCACATGTTTATGGGGCACAGTGTTATATTTTAATACATGTATACAACGTGTGATGATATTTCAGGGTAGAAGGAGAGATAACTGTTGTTACTAGAGGTGGGAACGGGGAGTGTGAGGGGCACAGTGAGAGGTTGGTCAGTGGACACGACATCACAGCCAGCTGGGAAATGTAAGTCCTGTTGGTGCACAGTCGACCCAGGAATCCACAGTTAACAATGATTTACTGCATGTTACCAAATGACCAGGAGAGAAGAGATCAAATCTGCACATCACAAAGAAACGATTTTATGACCTTTACATCAATGGGCCTTGGCTGGAAAAGCAAAAACAATTTATTTTCATCTCTACTTTACTCTCTTTTTTTAGGCATGAGAAAAATGCTAGGAATATGGTTCTGGTGCTCCAGAGAGCCTGCTGGTTTATCTGTCTCATCAGTAAGCAACGCCGTATGGTTGACTTCTATTCAAACACCTCGTGTTGTCTTTTGCATAGCGAATCATATAAAACCAGTGGTCCGCAAACTTGAGCCTGGATCAGAATCACCTGGAGAGCTTGTTAAAGCACCTGATTTGAGGCTCCACCCCTAGAGCTTCTGATTCAGCAAGTCTGGGTGGGGCCTGAAAATCTGCATTTCTCACAAGTTCCAAGTGATGCTGATGTTGCTGGTCCTGGGACCACGTTTTGGGAACCACAGTATTAAAATGAAATTCAAATAGTTAAGAGACAGTTTTGATGGTAGGCGGTTGGTGGCTAATCTATTTATCCATCCTTATTTTTTTTGTTCCGATCAGGGAATCTTGCAACAAACCTTTAAATAAAAATATTATTCAATACAGTCAGTGCTCTTGCTTAAGTGTTTTTCTTCAAGTGAAGGAAATGAAAATTCTTCTTGAAAGTCTCAGAACTTCCAGCCTTGGTGTGGATCCGAAGGGCAGGAGGACCCTTTGTTAAATACTACTTGGTGTCTGCACGCTTCTCTCCAACTGTGTCATGCACTGCTGGGGCAGTTTCAGGTCAACTCTGACAATATCGTTTTTCTAAGCAAAGGAGCAAAAACATGAGCATGACTCTGATTATTAAATGTTGATTTTAAAGCCCTCCTGCTCTTCCTGTTTTTGTAATTTAAAGAAATCTAATCTTCCCAAACTGCCCTTCCGTGCCTTTCTCCAACATCATGTTTGAGCTTTGGATTCAACATTGAGATCTTTTTTATGTATTCAGCAGGCTTAACCTCAGATCCCAATGCAGTGGCAGAGAGCACACTTCATTTCCACTCATGTAGTCTTGTCTGTGTGTCAGTTGGTAGTTGCATTTGCTAAAACTGGGAACTCCTGACCCACAGACTGCAGCACACAGTTTGTTTGTGATCATTAAGTGAAGTAATAAAGGGATGGACCTCATAGTACGACTCAGAGATGGAGTCAATTTCATCCCAGGGTGAATATCCTGCTGCTCCACGTGCTAAGCAGCGACTGAGCTCCTACGTTGGTATCACTGTGGTTTCACTAAACCCCAGTTCTACCTCTTCAGTCAGTAGGGGCTAAAGATACCACCGTGGGCTGCCCGAGTAGCTCAGCTGGTTAGAGTGCCATGTTATAGCACCAAGGTAAAGGGTTTGGATCCCTGTACTGGCCAGCCACCAAAATAAATAAAATCAAGATGCCAGGGAAATTTTTTTGTTTGTTTTACCCCTCTCTATATATAGTTTTTTTTATATACCTGGTCTTTGCAACATCACTTGCTGTCCTTACTAAGAACAAATGCTACGGGGGTGAGGTTAGGACAAAAGAGCATTCTGAAAAGGGGACAGAGACTGGACAGATGCAAAGCTCAGGGTTGGGAAAGAGTTTAGTAGAATGACTTTGAGACCCAGAGAAAGATGAGAACAGAATACCCTAAGTGAACAAATGCATCAGAGACCAAGGTCTGGGGAACTGCCTCCAGAAAACCTTACACCAAGGGCCAGATTGAGGCACGATTCCCAAGTTCAGAGCCCAAGGAAGTCAGATGGTTTGCAGAAGTGACCCAAGGAGACAGCTGGCATAGAGACTATGTAAAAAGTGCCCAATGGTGGCTGTCCCCTGGCTGTGTGTGAGAATCATCTGGAGCTTTGGAAAAATGCCAATGCCTGGAGAGACAAATGACTTTTATAAAGTTCAAAAACAAGCAAGGTAAATAATGTATGGTTTAGGTATACACACATGTACATATAATTTCATTTATATTTCAAGGATCATCATCAATTGACCTAAGCGTAATACTACTAACTGCTATATAATTTTAAAAATTTTAAAACAAAGACAAATAATCAGGGTAGTGTTATCTCTGGTGCAGGTAAATGGATGCATTAGATGAGGATCACATAGATATTAAGCTATATACAATGTCTTGGCTCTTAAACCTGGTGGCAGTTTCACAGGTATTTATTATATTACTAAAAATTGATTAAAAGAGAGACATGCCTGGACAGTGATAATAGTGTGCCATGAATTGAGATTTGAACTTATCAAATTCTGAGCACTTGAAATCTGATTTAAAACATTAATAATGCCTGTCAGCCATTAGACTGTCTACTCTCAAAAAACCAAAAAAATAACAAGTGTTGGTGAGGATGTGGAGAAATTGGAACACCTGTGTTCTGTAGTAGGAATGTAAAATGGTGCAGCCTCTACAGAAAATAGTGTGGTGGTTCCTCAAAGAATTAAACACAGAATTGCTGGAAAATCTAATTTCTGGGTATAGATTCAAAAGAATTGAAAGCGGGGTCTTGAATAGATATTTATAGGCCAATGTTCATAGCAGCCTTGTTTACATTAGCTAAAATGTGGAGGCAGCCCAAGTGTCCATTGATGGATGAATAGATAAAGAAAACGTGGTATATCCATATAGGGGAATATTACTCAGCCTTAAAGAGTAAGGAAATTCTGACACATGCTACAACATGGATGAACCTTGGGGACATTATGCTGAGTAAAATAAACCAGTCACAAAAAGACAAATACTGCATAATTTCAATTATGTGAGGTACCTAAAGTAGTCAAAGTCATAGAGACAGAAAGTACAATGGTGGTTGTCAGGGGTCGGAAGGATGGAGGAATGGGGAGCTGGTGAATGGGTGCAGAGTTTCAGTCCTGCAAGGTGAAGAGTTCTGGACATGGATGCACAGCATCACGAATGTATTCAATACCACTCATTTGTACAATTAAGAGTGGCTGAGATGGTAAATTTTATGTCATGGATATTTTACCACACACAAAAAATTACTAATGCACAGGGCTTATCCTTAGATGTCTTGATGTGAGCATGTGAGGTGAGGCCTAGGCATCAGTATCTTTTTAAAACTTCCCTGTCAATTCTTGTGCACAGCCAGGTTAGGGAACCACTCTGGGCTGAGAACACAGAGGGAACAGTGATTGGTTTTTCAAGGGACAGGAGAAACCAAGGTCTGGGGAACTTCACAGAGAAGGTGGCATTTAAACCCGGCTTACACACATGCATATGATTTTGACAAATGCACAAGGCATTTCTAGGCAGAGGGAAAACCACAGTAGATCCCGAGAGGTGTAAGAAGTCCTAGTTTGTTTAGGGGCACAGGGAAGTCACCAGTAATTCCATGTGGCTATGACAGAGTAGGGGGACTGCACAGGAAAGAAATGAGGGGGGAAAGTAGACTGAGGGCAAATTACACACTGCCTAAGTGCTATGTAAGAAATTTGGATTTTGGTGCAGGTAGTGGAAAGTCATTGACAATTTTTAATTAAGGTATTGTTATTTTAAAGAATTATCTGTATTCTAGAAACATAATTTGTGAAACAGCATGAAAGAAAAAGTATTGCAAAAAGAAATAGTACTCTATCTAGTGAACTGGATGAGAAAGAGTCCAGGTCTCACCTTACAAAGCGGCAGCGAGAATAAGCCGTGGATTTGAGATATGTTTTGCAGGAAGAATTTACGGGACTAAGGAAGAAGGAGGAAATGGAGAGGGTGTCCGTTCCTCTGGGATGGTTGACTAGGCGGGTGATAGTAGTTTTGCCCAAGCTAAGGAATTAGGAGAAGAATTCAATTTGCAAGTGTGGAGTGGGATTTGTCTGGGCAAGCGGATTGAGTAGCAGGTTGCAAATGAGGCTGAAATTCAGGCAAGAAGTCTGGGCTGGAGATACAGGTCTGGAAGGAATCGGTGAAATATATGAAGCTATGGAAAGGGCCCAAGGAGAGTTTTCAGTAAGTGAAGAAAGGTTGGCAGTGGGAGGGGCCCCGGGAATCGTCAGTCTTTAAAGGGCAGGCAAAGGGGGAGAAACTGATGTAAGAAAGAGACGGAGTAGAAAGAGTTATCAGAGAAGAAAAGAGCAGCTTCAAAACTGAAAATGGAGAGTTCAGGGGCCGCCCCGTGGCTCACTCGGGAGAGTGCAGCGCTGGGGCGCTGGGAGCGCTGAGGCCGCGGGTTCGGATCCTATATAGGTATGGCTTGAGCGCGGTGCTGGCGACACCAAGCCAAGGGTTACGATCCCCTTACCGGTTGCCAAAAAAAAAAAAAAAAAAAAAATTGGACAGCTCAGGAACTCCTCGTAGGAAAGCCTCCGAAAGAAGGAAGGGCGCAATAAGCAGAGTGGTGTGGGATCCATAGGAACGGTCTAGCAAGACTAAGGGAATGATCTGGCTTCTTTGTTTCAGGATAGGCAGGAGTTAAGTGAGTAGGGATGTGAATGGGACTTTCAAATGGGAAAGACAATGAAGATACAGAATTGAAAAGAGTCAGGTCCCAGGGGTGGGGGTGGAAGACGTACTATGAATGCAAGTGGTTGTGGTCGTAACTATTTCAAAATACTTAGAGAAAGAAAAGAGACTGCAATACACAGAAAGGAAAGGTGGCAGGACTGTTAAAAAGGTGGTTGGGGCCGGCCCGGTCCCGTGGCTCAATCTGGAGAGTGCTTCGCTGGGAGCGCCGAGGCCGTGGGTTCGGATCCTGTATAGGGATGGCCGGTGTGCTCACTGGCTGATGTGGTGCGGGCGACACCAAGCCAAGGGTTACGATCCCCTCACCAGTCCAAAAAAAAAAGGGGGGGAGCGGTTGGGTAATGGGAAATGTTTTTCTTTCTTAAATTTTTTGTTGTTTTATAATATTTTTGTAATTGTTTTCTTAACAATACTTTTATGCTGGAAGCTAAAGTTTGTTTTTAAGACCCATGTGAAGGGTTAATCTTAGCAAAAAGCAGACACCTCTTCTAAGGTAGGAAGAAAGACGTTAAGAACGGCTACAGTGAGAGGTGATTTAGAGAGCAGAGGGAAGGGAATTTTGTAGGTATACTCCAGGTGGTATTTAAGAAGCTGCACCTACCCTCCTAGGTGGAACTGATGACTCCCCCCGACGTCTCCTTGCTCTTTGCATCGATTCTTTGAATTCACCTACAAAGTCTGACGGCCCTTGTCCTCATGTCTGTCTCCCTCTACCAAGCTATTAGCCCATCCAGCTAGACATAATGCCTAATTCGTTTTTACATTCCAAGAACTAAGCACAATTCCTAGTTCATAGCAGGTGCTCAATAAATTCTTATTGAAAACAAAAGCCATTCTCGGGGGAAGAAGAAATTAGATCACTTCTGCAGAGGGAGGCTGAGAACTTGAAAAAAGAAGTTCTGAAACCAGCATGGTGGAAAATGGGAAGGTGGCTGCCTAAGGATCCGTGACAACACCGTTGGGTCAAAATCTACGTGAGAGGAGGCAGGGACGTGTGATCACGTTAGTTCAAGAGCAGCATTAGCAGCAACAAGGTAATTGATGGAGGCACATCTTGGGGAGAGAACAAAAACAAGCTGAGGCTTTCAAAGAGACTTGATAGTTCTCACTGAGTCTCCTAAGACTGCCGCTCAGCTGCCGGTGAGTACAGAGCCCCAAAGTCAGGGCACCTGCAGCCCTCCCTGAGTGTAAGAGGTATTTTTTAGTGTGTCAGAGAACGTGATGCATGTGCTGTGTCTGCTTCCTGTTCACCTGGCACAGGAACAATCAGAAAGTCCCCTCTGCTGGGAGAAGGTCACAGTCCAAGGTTACGGGTAAACCAAAGGTCAGAGGCACACAGCTCTCAAGGATGCTAACTGGCTCCAGTGTATGGGGTGATTTCTCACATTCCCTCGGCCAAGTCTCCTGTTTTGTAACAGTTCAGTCAAGGGCTTTACTGGAGTAGACAAGCATGAAATGAATTTTCCAGAGAAGTTTCTGAAAGTGGGGAAAAGTTCATGGCTCAAAGGCACTGCTGGGTAATGAAATGAGACTGTGAGCTTCTGTTTTTCTTTAGAAAAAGAGTTACTCATGTTTTTAAAATTTGTATTTAAAACCTGAGCTGTATTTTCAACCCTCAGCCCGTCTTTGCTGTTTAACCCTGGTGTTGCAAGTTTATTGTATGCTGCTTCTAAATGGCCCAGGTGGGCTACGCTGCTTCCACTTGGCCGCAGGACGTCACTTACAGCACGCGCAGCTGGCTTCTCTTGCTCTCCAGACGTCTAGTTCACGGTTACTCTCCAGCCCGGGGTAACAGCTCTCCAAAGACCACATTGAGAACAAGCCTAGTGAAGGACGCCTGCCTGAACCAGCTAGTCTTTATTATCAGCCTTTATTAGACTATTGTTCATTATCAGGAACTCACCTTTCATTTATCTAAAACCAAACGCTTCATTTAAGGATAAAAACCAAAAACTGAAATCAAACTGGCTGTCACCTTCTGCTTTTGTCATTGCCTACCTAGCAGTTGTCTTTTATGTACAAAAACACACAAACCAGTGTTAGGCTCTCAGACTTAGGAGAGAAAAGGAAAATAAAAATAGAGATATTGTTTTACAAAACAAACAAATGAAATCGCTTTGATTCATCCTAATCCACCACCCATTCAATCTGCTGGTTCTTAACCCTGGTTCCACCCTCTGACCTCGAATAACTCATAAATCACTGAGACTCAATTATCTCTAAATTGGAATACTTATACCTATTTGGAAGGGCTGTTATGATAATTAAGTAAAATAATGTATGTAAAGTATGGAGCACACAATGCTTGACAAATCTCTGTTTCTGTTCCCATCAAAATGCCTCTTGAAATTACACCTTTATCTCTATTAAAATTGCCACTGTCCCAGAGCAGACTTTTACTCCATTACATCGTACATCTTTATTGCAGAAACAGCATCAAGCTTACCTCCTTGCAACAAGCCTGATGCCGGCAGGCATTTCTCTTCCTAAAACATAACCCCCTTCGTGTCACCCTTGCTTGACATTTCAAGCTTGAGGTTCCCAACAGCTTCTCAATCTCTTCCTGGAGTTCAGAACCCACCGTAGCTTCATTCCACTCGATTGCTGTGACTGTACTAAATGTTCCCTGACTCAACCCGAGTACCCTTTTAAACCCTTTTTTCCGTGGAGGTGGGGAAGTCTAACTTACTTTTTCTAACTTCTTTTTGTTTTTTACGTCTCTTTCTTCCCACTCTTTCCTTGCTGCCATGCCTTTCTCCCTGTATCAACATCCTTATGCATCCAGCAAGCTTGAGCTGAAGTCCAGTCCCTTCCATGAGCTGGTCCACACCGACCTTCTGCCTGTCACTGAGCTCTGACCTCTCGTGTCCTCCTAACCATGCTTTCATGCTTTTCATGGCTAAGCACACTGAAAAGTACGGAAACCTAGAGTCAATGGGTCATAAACACTATTGCCCTCTTTATTGCACAGCTCAAGAGGTTGAGTTCAAACATTTAAATGAGCTCAGGCGTGGCACCTCTTAAACAAACTATTTTCCCTTCTTTTCTTCTNAATCAGGGTAGTGTTATCTCTGGTGCAGGTAAATGGATGCATTAGATGAGGATCACATAGATATTAAGCTATATACAATGTCTTGGCTCTTAAATCAGGTGGCAGGTTCATAGGTCTTTATTATATTACTAAAAATTGATTAAAAGAGAGACATGCCTGGACAGTGATAATAGTGTGCCATGAATTGAGATTTGAACTTATCAAATTCTGAGCCCTTGAAATCTGATTTAAAACACTAATAATAACTGTCAGCCATTAGACTGTCTACTCTCAAAAAACCAAAAAAAAATAACAAGTGTTGGTGAGGATGTGGAGAAATTGGAACACCTGTGCTCTGTAGTAGGAATGTAAAATGGTGCAGCCTCAACAGAAAATAGTGTGGTGGTTCCTCAAAAAACACAGAATTGCTGGAAAATCTAATTTCTGGGTATAGATTCAAAAGAATTGAAAGCAGGGTCTTGAATAAATATTTATACACCAATGTTCATAGCAGCCTTGTTTACATTAGCTAAAATGTGGAGGCAGCCCAAGTGTCCATTGATGGATGAATAGATAAAGAAAACGTGGTATATCCATATAGGGGAATATTACTCAGCCTTAAAGAGTAAGGAAATTCTGACACATGCTACAACATGGATGAACCTTGGGGACATT